>NC_069502.1:434126635-434179135 GCF_027579735.1 Bombina bombina | reverse complement strand
CTATCTCTGTGTGTGTGTGTGTGGGGGCTATCTCTGTGTGTGTGTGTGTGGGGGCTATCTCTCTGTGCGTGGGGGGGCTGCTATCTCTGTGTGTGTGTGTGGGCTATCTGTGTGTGTGTGGGGGGGGGGCTATCTCTGTGTGTGTGTGGGGGCTATCTCTGTGTGTGGGGGCTATCTCTGTGTGTGTGTGTGTGTGGGGGGGCTATCTCTGTGTGTGTGTGTGTGTGTGTGTGGGGGCTATCTCTGTGTGTGTGTGTGTGTGTGGGGGCTATCTCTGTGTGTGTGTGTGTGTGTGGGGGCTATCTCTGTGTGTGTGTGTGTGTGTGGGGGCTATCTCTGTGTGTGTGTGTGTGTGTGGGGGCTATCTCTGTGTGTGTGTGTGGGGGCTATCTGTGTGTGTGTGTGTGTGTGGGCTATCTCTGTGTGTGTGTGTGTGTGGGCTGCTATCTCTGTGTGTGGGGTGCTATCTCTGTGTGTGTGGGGGCTATCTCTGTGTGTGTGGGGGCTATCTGTGTGTGTGTGTGTGTGGGGGCTATCTCTGTGTGTGTGTGTGTGGGGGCTATCTCTCTGTGCGTGGGGGGGCTGCTATCTCTGTGTGTGTGTGTGTGTGTGTGGGGGGGGGGCTATCTCTGTGTGTGTGTGGGGGGGGCTATCTCTGTGTGTGTGTGGGGGCTATCTCTGTGTGTGGGGGCTATCTCTGTGTGTGTGTGTGTGTGTGGGGGCTATCTCTGTGTGTGTGTGTGTGTGTGGGGGCTATCTCTGTGTGTGTGTGTGTGTGTGGGGGCTATCTCTGTGTGTGTGTGTGTGTGTGGGGGCTATCTCTGTGTGTGTGTGTGTGTGTGTGGGGGCTATCTCTGTGTGTGTGTGTGTGTGTGTGGGCTATCTCTGTGTGTGTGTGTGTGTGTGTGGGCTATCTCTGTGTGTGTGTGTGTGTGTGTGGGCTATCTCTGTGTGTGTGTGTGTGGGGGCTATCTCTCTGTGCGTGGGGGGGCTGCTATCTCTGTGTGTGTGTGTGTGTGTGGGGGGGGGGGCTATCTCTGTGTGTGTGTGGGGGGGGCTATCTCTGTGTGTGTGTGGGGGCTATCTCTGTGTGTGGGGGCTATCTCTGTGTGTGTGTGTGTGTGTGGGGGCTATCTCTGTGTGTGTGTGTGTGTGTGGGGGCTATCTCTGTGTGTGTGTGTGTGTGTGGGGGCTATCTCTGTGTGTGTGTGTGTGTGTGGGGGCTATCTCTGTGTGTGTGTGTGTGTGTGTGGGGGCTATCTCTGTGTGTGTGTGTGTGTGTGTGGGCTATCTCTGTGTGTGTGTGTGTGTGTGTGGGCTATCTCTGTGTGTGTGTGTGTGTGTGTGGGCTATCTCTGTGTGTGTGTGTGTGTGTGTGGGCTATCTCTGTGTGTGTGTGTGTGTGTGTGGGCTATCTCTGTGTGTGTGTGTGTGGGGGGGCTATCTCTGTGTGTGTGTGTGTGTGTGGGGGCTATCTCTGTGTGTGTGTGTGTGTGTGGGGGCTATCTCTGTGTGTGTGTGTGTGTGTGGGGGCTATCTCTGTGTGTGCGGGGGCTATCTCTGTGTGTGCGTGTGTGTGTGTGGGGGCTATCTCTGTGTGTGTGTGTGGGGGCTATCTCTGTGTGTGTGTGTGCTGGCTATCTCTGTGTGTGTGTGTGTGTGTGTGGGCTATCTCTGTGTGTGTGTGTGTGTGTGGGCTATCTCTGTGTGTGTGTGTGTGTGGGCTATCTCTGTGTGTGTGTGTGTGTGTGGGCTATCTCTGTGTGTGTGTGTGTGTGGGCTATCTCTGTGTGTGTGTGTGTGTGTGGGGGCTATCTCTGTGTGTGTGTGTGTGTGGGGGCTATCTCTGTGTGTGTGTGTGTGGGGGGGCTATCTCTGTGTGTGTGTGTGTGTGTGGGGGGGCTATCTCTGTGTGTGTGTGTGTGTGGGGGGGCTATCTCTGTGTGTGTGTGTGTGTGGGGGGGCTATCTCTGTGTGTGTGTGTGTGGGGGGGCTATCTCTGTGTGTGGGGGCTATCTCTGTGTGTGGGGGCTATCTCTGTGTGTGTGGGCTCTATCTGTGTGTGTGCTATCTCTGTGTGTTTGTGGGGGGGCTATCTGTGTGTGTGTGGGCTATCTGTGTGTGTGTGTGGGGGGGGGGCTATCTGTGTGTGTGTTTGTGGGGGGGGTATCTGTGTGTGTTTGTGGGCTGTCTGTGTGTGTGTGTGTGGGGGGGGGCTGTCTGTGTGTGTGTGTGTGGGCTGTGTGTGTGTGGGCTGTCTGTGTGTGTGTGTGGGCTGTCTGTGTGTGTGTGTGTGGGCTGTCTGTGTGTGTGTGTGGGGTGGCTGTCTGTATATGAGTATCTCTGTGGGCTATCTGTATATAAGTATCTCTGTGGGCTATCTGTATATAAGTATCTCTGTGTATTGCCCCATTTCTTTTAAGTATTTTTATGTTCTGGGTAGAGGCCCGCGCTGTCTTTCTGCCTAGGGACCTGCACTTGCTGAGGTGGCCTTGGCATCTCTGTAATGTTTTTGTTATCATAAGAAAATACATAAAAATAAGGCCCAGTTCAACTCAACTGTTCCTAATTGTCAGCATAATTCTTTATATACATAAACCATTGTTCCAATAGTACAAATGGTATATTGCAATATATACAATGTTATAGTGCTCCACTTAAGTGGATTTATATGTTTTTTTTTAATTTAAAATGTTGTGCGTTACCTTAAATTATTTTTCTCCCATTTTTTATTGGTAAAAACGGTGGGGGCAGAGTTGGGGGCGGAGTTGGGGAAGGGAAGAGAGCTGTTAGAGAGGGGTCAGGGAGGGATCAGGGGGGGGAATGTGTCAGGTGGGAGGCTGATCTCTACACTAAAGCTAAAATTAACCCTACAAGCAACCTAATTAATCCCTTCACTGCTGGACATAATACAAGTGTGGGGCGCAGCGGCATTTATCGGCCTTCTATTTACCAGAAAGCAATGCCAAAATCATATATGTCTGCTATTTCTGAACAAAGGGGATCCCAGAGAAGCATTTGCAACCATTTGATGCACAAGCTGGTTGTAAATAATTTCAGTGAGAAACCTAAAGTTAAATGTTTTTTATTTGATTGCATTTGGCAGTGAAATGGTGGCATGAAATATACCAAAATGGGCCTAGATCAATACTTTGGGTTGTCTACTAAAATAAATATATAAATGTGAAGGGTTATTCAGGGATTCCTGACAGATATCAGTGTTACAATGTAACTATCGCTAATTTTTTTAAAAAAAAATGGTTTGGAAATAGCAAAGTGCTACTTGTATTTATGGCCCTATAACTTGCAAAAAAAGCAAAGAACATGTAAACATTGGGTATTTCTAAACTCAGGACAAAATTTTGAAACTATTTAGCATGGGTGTTTTTTGATAGATGTAGATGTTTAACAGATTTTGGGGATCAAAATTAGAAAAAGTGTGTTTTTTTTCAATTTTTTCATCATATTTTATACAAAATGTTATAGTAAATTATATGATATGATAAAAATAATGGTATCTTTAGAAAGTCCATTTAAATTTTTTTTTTATATATATACTGTAATATGTGTGGGTACAGTAAATGAGTAAGAGGAAAATTACAGCTAAACACAAACAGAAATGTAAAAACAGCCCTTGTCCTTAAAGGGACAGTCAACACCAGAATTTTTGTTGTTTTAAAAGATAGATAATTCCTTAATTACCAATTCCCCAGTTTTGCATAACCAACACAGTTATAATTATACACATTTTACCTCTGTAATTACCTTGTATATAAGCCTCAGCAGACTGCCCCCTTATTTAAGTTCTTTTGACAGACTTGCATTTTAGCCAATCAGAGCTGTCTCCATGGTAAATTCACGTGCATGAGCTCAATGTTATCTATATGAAACACATGAACTAATGACCTCTAGTGGTGAAAAACTGTCAAAATTCATTTAGATTAGAGGCGGCCTTTAAGGTCTAAGAAATTAGCATATGCACCTCCTAGGTTTAGCTTTCAACTAAGAATACCAAGAAAACAAAGCAAAATTGGTGATAAAAGTAAATTGGAAAGTTGTTTAAAATGATATGCCCTATTTGAAACATGAAAGGTTTTTTTGGACTTGACTGTCCCTTTAACAGTAAGAAAATGGAAAAATGGTCTGGTCACTAAGGGGTTAAAACCACTGCCCATATAAATGGGCTGAGTATGCAAAAAGAACAGATCTCCTTATTGTATATAACTTTCTCTATACACAATGGCAGTGTTCAAATGTTCATATTAGGGGGTTGATTTATTAAGGGCCGAATAGAGTTAAGAAGCCTTAACTAGTCCGCCACCTCTGAGATGGCCGTGAATCTGCAGGGGGTGGCATTGCACACGCAGTTCAACAGAACTGCTTGTGCATTGTTAAAAGCCGACATCGTATGCTGCCGGTTTTCCGCGATGTTGGACAGACATGAGCCGCTACAGTGGATCATGTCCATCTGACAGATGGTAAATCGGCCCCATGGTGTGGTGTCAATGAGCAAAACCAGCTATTTAAATTACAAAAATAAACCTAAATTAACAATTCCCAAAACATTTATTACAAGTATTTAAGAAGTAAGTTGAAAGGGGAAATGTACGGTACACTGTCCCTTTAATACTACATATACATTAGTAGGACATACTCAGTAAATTTGTTTTTGTGAATGTTAATAACAGTATAGCTAGATGATATATTGACATGGAAAGGAATATATATATCAGCTGTAGCATCCAAAGCTTTAAGTGTTGTATAACATCTGAAGAAGACAAATATCACATGTAAAGTTATGTTAGAAGGCATGATATTACTGATAATGGTTGACAGATCACAATTTTGTATAATGCAGAGGTACAATTGACACAGATCATTCTCTTTAATAGTCATTAAAAAGGTACCTACCACCAGTATGTCTACTTATATCTCTATATAATCCTGTTCCTTACTCAGGTTTCACTGCTCCCAGTGCAATAACAGATGGGCATCAGTTAATGTGTATGTTGTGTTCCATATGAAGCTGGATTACAATAGCGGATACATGAAGCAAGGCACAGTGAAGATGAGACAGTTGAGACAGAGATGTCATAAATGTAATGGACATTATTTTGTGGAACCTGAGTTCCCTTCAAATGTTAGAAACAACATCTTAGAGAACCTAATCATTCAAATACGAAAATACTGCTACAAGGAGAGACATGTTCCTAATCTGTGTGATGTGCGTTGTGGTATCTTTATTCATGATCGCCACCTAAGCTCACACTGTGAAGCATGTAAGTGGGGAATATGTAAAAAGCAATGGTTTGTGACTAACATTCTACAGAACCTAGCTATAATCAGCGAATACATGAATCAGGAGGAACATTTTTGCATCTTCTGTTGTTTTTTGATCATTGTATTCATGCTCTGTTTTATTTGTTATGGCTATCTCAAAGTTGTAATTCTAACAATCTTCCTTCCATAGTAATTGTCAGAATAATTGTTGTAAAAAATTTCCCATTTTGTTATTGCATATAGAAATCAAATCACATTTCCTAATGCTATGTTATGTAGGTATAAAATGCATCATGTCTATTACTATAACTTTTATATTCCTATACGGAGCACACATATCAAACTACAAAATAAAAAATATCTAAAATTGCTACAAATGTGCCAATAGACAAATAAAAGCCAATGAAATTTTGAAATGTAATAAAAAACAAATTTAAAAAAATTCCTGTCTCATCAGAATTTATAACCTGGATTGTCCATATTGCTAGTGATGCTCCGCTTAAACCACTCAGTTAATGGTTAGATTTCATAGGCAAAGTTAAAGAAACAGCAAGTGGCGCCTCACAGCATAACACTATTTCACCAACTGGCATACTCTATAGGTGTAGTCCATCTCCAACGTTCTGTGCCTGATTAAACAGTTGCTTAGCTGAAAATTGCATTGTAACAGAATTTAGTTTTCATGGATAGACCCGGTTCCTTGGTGTGCTCTCACTGAACGATGGAGAGAAACCCCGGAGAGTGTCAGCCAACATATTTAGCAGTAATCTTTATAGTGTCACCAACTTTGTAAAGTATCTTAACTGTTGATTTTACCAGATGTGAAACAGCATAACGCTATGAGGCACCATTGTTGTTTGTTATGCTTCTATACACACATACATTCATCTGTTTAATTTGTTATTAAAGGGAAATAAAACATTTTTTTTTCTTTTATGAATCAGATAGAGCGTACAATTTAAACCACATTCCAGTTTACTTCTATTATCAAACTGGCTTCATTCTCTTGGTATCCTATTTTGAATGAGCAACAGTGCATTAAGGGTGGCTAGCTCAACTCATCAAGGAAACCAATTACAAGAGGCTTGGCTTACATGTGCAGTCACCAATCAGCAGCTAGGTGCCAGCAGTGCCTACCTAATTAGCCTACCTAGGTATACTTTTCAACAAAAGATTTCAAGAGAACTAAGAAAATGACATAATGGAAGTAAATTGGAAAGTTGTTTAAAATTGCATGCTCTATCTTAATTTTGAGAGAAGCAGGTATAACTACACTGAAGGACAGAGGAGAATCACACATTATTGATAAATATTAAATAAACCTGCATGAACCTATGTTTTTAATGTGATTAATAATTTTACATTTGTATTTCAAATAAAAGTAATGATAATCATTATACACATATGACCAACAATAGAAGAACTCAACAACATGATGGTATTAATACAAAGAACATGTATAAACATTCTCCTGCATATAATGAAAATCAAAGAAGACCCCAACAAAATTATGGCAATTACAGGAATACAAACTATAAACCTTCTTCATACGAGCCATACACTCATAGAGATAACAAACAACATCATATACCTTATAAACTTGGACATACTGAACACTCACATATGGGACATAATGATACAAATTTACAAAGGGGTAGCAATAATCATTTATCTTTTAGTAGATCCCAAAATAATGGCAGTTATCATCACAAATCCAACCATTCATATGGACAGGATTATAGAACTAAACATAATGAACAAAATTATGAGAATGAACAGAGAGGTGATTTCAATCAATATCGCCACTCTGGACCACACAATTATTCAGATTATCAACCTCCAAGAATGACTAACCAACATTATGTTGATAGTCCTCAAAATTCCCGCAATCATTTAGACTGTCAACCATATGGAGGGAACAATCAACATTATGTTGAAATCCCCCAGAATATAACACCCAATAATCACCAAGAAAGACCAGTATATAAAGAAAAAAGCAGCTACTATTTCCCAAAACAGTCTGAACATCCACATCAACCTAATATCAGAAATAAATCATCTGAATCTGATAATAGGTACCAACCATTGACTATAGAAAGTCATAATAATACAAGTAACCCACCAACACCATATGATGAAGGAGTTAGTCGCACTCCTTTTTTAGGTGTGGGCCACAACTCACAACTAGAGCAGTGGACCCTATCCCCCCGGCCGCCGCGACAAAAAAGAACATTCGGAAACGGGGAAGTAGAGGAAAATCCTCAACCCTCAAAAAAGAAAAGCTGTTAAATTATAAAAAAGGGATACATAATTTGTCTAATTTTGAACTATCAGATGACGAAATTAGAGTTCTGGGAAAGGGTCTGTCATTTAGCCCTTCCAATAGTCCCAATATGTTCCAGTTATTTGTGGATATAAACAATTTCACAAGAAAACTGTCGTTGCAAAAATATTTTGCAGAGAAACGCCTTAAAAATACAACTAATAGACCAATTATTGTGGATTCTATGAATGAGCGTTTGACTGAGGGTACAATCATGTATGAACCAGATACTCTGTTGGAACAACTGACCGAAAATTACATCCATACCGATTTTAAGCCAAAATCGAACTTTAATCCACATAGAACCAAGAATTCACATATTTCTATCTTTCAATCTATGGTGTTAAAGGATCTGGAGAAACTCTCCAAAAGATCTAAATATAAAAATAATCTGAGCCCTGGGGAACGTATTGCTCTTAAATCTCTAAGTAACAACAAAGAACTTGTGATCCGCCAAGCAGACAAGGGCGGAGGAATAGTGCTTCAGAATATCACAGACTACATTGAGGAGGCTAATAATATTCTCAACAATGCCAGCCACTATAGGATATTACCTAGCAATCCCACATTTGTGTATCAAAAACAACTATTATCTCTCCTCTCTGAGGGTTTTGATGAAGGCATTCTTACTAAAAAGGAGAAGGACTACCTCTATCCGAAAAATCCGAGTGTGGCCTTCTACTATCATCTTCCCAAAATACACAAAAATTCTTCTAAACCTCCTGGCCGCCCTATAGTGGCAGGCATAGATAGCCTCACCGACCATGTTTCCGCATATGTGGATTCATTTTTACAGAAACATGTGATTACCTTACAATCTTTTATAAAAGATTCGACTGATTTAATAAATAAGCTAGCTACTCTGGGGATTACTAAGACTGACCAGAACCTGTGGTGGATTACGAGCGACGTTAGCTCGTTATATTCAAACATCCCACATGACAAAGGATTAAGAGTAATCCAGTCATACTTGGCATCTGATATCTACATGCCAGTCAGACAGCAACAATTTATTACTGAACTAATTCAGTTCATTTTACATCACAACTATTTTCTTTATCAGGGTATGTACTACCTTCAGGTGAAGGGGACGGCCATGGGCACCAGATTCGCACCCAGTTTTGCCAACTTATACATGGGCAAATTTGAGGAGACCCATGTATATGGATCTCCTATGAGTGCGAGTCTGGTGTTCTATGGCCGTTATATAGATGATCTGATTTTTTTGTTTAGAGGCACATATGAGGAGGCAGTAATATATACCAATTCTTTAAATTCAAATGAATTTGATTTGGAATTTACAAGTAATATTCAATCTAACATGATTGAATATTTGGATCTACTTCTCTTTTTTTCTGCTACTGGAGATATCATGTCAGAAACCTTTTTTAAGAAGGTTGATTGTAACAGCTTTCTCAATTATGGGAGTAACCACTATCACTGTTGGAAAAAGAATGTCCCATATGGGCAATTCAGAAGAATCCGACGGAATTGTAGCACAATAGAAAGCTACAAAAAACAATCTATGATTCTCAAAGATAGATTCATGGAAAAAGGGTACCCATCTGATCTAGTACAAAAAGGATATTTAAGAGCTCTGCATGATGACAGAAACAAATATTTGTCACAAACCAAATCAAAAGTTAAATCCAATGAAGAAAAAAACTATGAGTCAGGTAAAACACCACTTTTCATCACTGGCTATAGTAGCCAATATAGAGAAATTAGTAACATCATTATAAAACATTGGCCCATTATATGTGACGACCCATTTCTAAAAAACTCTGTGTCTATGAAGCCTAGGATTGTCTATAGGAGAGCCCCTACACTCAAAAACAAATTGGCCCCAAGTAAGATAGTGAGAGATAAAATATCATCACAAAATCAGGTCATAGTCCCTAATAGGACTTTTTTGGGCAAGTTTATGCCCAAAAATGGAGTATATAAATGTCTCAAGCCACGATGCAATATGTGCAAAGTGGTGAGAGCTGGTACCAATACGTTCTGTTCATATCAAACGGGGGAACAATTTAAGATCACCAAGAGACTCTCATGTGAATCCACGTACGTAATTTATCTGATTAGCTGTACATGTGGGGTCCAATATGTAGGGCGTACCTCCCGAACCATAAAGAAAAGATGGAGTGAACACAAATATAACATAGAAAGAAAATTTCTTAAACACAGCCTATCAAGGCATTGTGCTTACGCACATAAAGGTAGTTCCAAATCTGTTCATATTCTACCTATAGAGCAAGTACCAAGGAACAGTCATAACCCCATGCTTACTCTACGCCGGAGAGAAACATTCTGGATTCACAAACTACACACTTTAGTTCCGGAGGGTCTGAATGAGTGCGTAGATCTAGCAGCATTTGATCTGTAAAGTTATATCAAGTCCACCATAATACCCTATGAATAACCCTGTAGATTTAAGAACAAAACATCTATACCTACACGTATAGATCTATTCTTATACATTATGCCTTTCTATGGAGGAAAAATGTGACCATCACTGGGCATATCTTGCACTTATTACCATCTATCTTTATTGGTAATATATATTCTTTGATACACATTCTGATATAAGTGACACATTGGGTTAAATTATTAGGAGGGCACACACATATATATCACACGTAATGACACATATATCACACTTAAGGTAATATACATCAAACGGAATGACACTTTAAGATATCTATATATACTTATAGATATACTACATCTGAAATTTATCTAACACTTTTTGAAAGTATATCTCTTCCTACACACTAAGGAAAAATTTCTATAAAGACTAAAAATATAACTATCAGACATCACTTTTCCAAAATCTGACACTAACAAATATATAAATATATCTAACACACACATTTGACACAAGTAAACACATATAGTCACTTGAGCAGAATATTAATGAATACACATATCAATTAGATATCAAAAAACACCAAAGTAACAACTATATCTTGAAATTGAACCACTAATCCTATTGTTTATGAAATTTGACACCACTAAGATACACACATGTTTATACACATACATGACACTTAGTAAATACAAATAGGGACATCATATAAAGGAAGGGTATTAGTAAAATATACTCCTATGGAGCCGCAGTACCATCAGCCCAATAATAACGATTAGTTATAATATGACCTATATATTGTTATAACAACATCACATAGTAGTATGTATCACTGGATATTAACTACTGAAATACACACACTGTGAGTCAAAAGAGATCTAGTTTTATAAAATTTATAAAATTTATAATATTTATGATTTCCTATATGAACAATATATACATACATATTCTGATGTATAACAACATACATCATTTTGGCTAACATTTGTTCTAAATATGGTATTATGTCATTACATGTCTGTAATCATATCCCACTACGATATGTTATGATGGGAAGGACTCGGTACACATGGAATATGATATTGCTCTTTATTATTATTATATATTTTTTCCACTAATATGCCATTATTATATGGGGGTTACTGTGGACAAGAGAGCAAATATATACGTCTCAATTTGTAGTTGGTGTCTATTTCCCATGGACAATGGAAACCACCTACAAGATAATATTGGCCTATCAGTCGAAAGGCTATAGCACGCATAACGTGAGACTGAATGAGATTCTGGTTCCCTTGGCAATGAAAACTTGAGACTCCTTGGCAATGCTGACATGCGCACTAGCATAAACAATAAAAACCTCCTACAAGATAATACTAACCTATCAGCTGTAAGGCTATAACACGCATAACGTGAGATTGAATGGGATTCCGGTTCCCTTGGCAACGAAAGCTTGAGACGCCTTAGCAGTGCTGACATGCGCACTGGCGCAGCTTGGGACGTATCACGTTTTACGCACAACGTATAATTGACTAACACTATTTGTTCCCTTGGCAACATTACTCACATACACATTGACGTTGTACACATGCGCATTAGCGCAACACACACGCCATTTAGAACATCAGATGGCGTTTGAAACTACTCGAATCTAATGGATCAATAGCCCTATAAGGTTAGTCAACAACCTGCCATTTGAAATCACAGTTTATGCACAGCAGTAGATTATAAAACTATTACATACCAATAAATCAAAGGGCTTATAATGTTTAATACAAAGGTTTGAACAAAAAATAGTTACCCTCATATTAAATGTAGATTGGGGCTATTGGCAGAGAGGGATCAGACACTTAAAAACTAAATAAGAAAAAAGATAAACCATTAAACAATGGATTAAAGATGTTCTGATATAAAACAGACCCAGCCTAGACATTAAATAGAAATAGAGATAGGAATCAGATATGATTGAGTAGCATGAGACAAATCTCACTGGATATGGGGAAATATATGTATTGCTACAATATTATAATATTGATGTGTTTTATGTATTATGATTAATATTTGCACTGCAAAGTATGAGGTAGATTGTTTCACTTGACTCATAAAATGTAAACTCTGATGTACATTGTTTAAGTATACAATACTGTGTCACATTTGTTGCTAAAATATATCAGTAGCTAGGATACTGATGATGTCATAAACCACACCCACAACAAGTGTTACCAATTATGTTAAGTGGTTTGTTTAGGAATATATAGCAAGTGTTTGTAAACCATTTTATTATGCCTGAGGAAACAGTCTGAGACTGAGAAACGCGTCGCAATTTAATATTTTATTAAAGTGATTTTAACTTTTACTATAAACACTTGCTGCCTATGAACTGGTTTTTATCTGAGGATATCACTGACCTAAAGACCACTGAGAGGACTATTGCATGCTGTATGCCACGAGCTAAGTCTGTTGGGTGACTGAATTAATCCCAGCTTGTCTCTATAGCATCATTGGGGATGCTTCACCAAATGTGAGTTCAAAATCTTATACTACTATCTGGTGTGAAATCACTCTAGTCATACAATACTAGGCCATATAGGCTTTTTTGTGTTTTCTATTTTACACAGACCCTGAACAACTCGAGAGGCCGGTCTGCTGGGTGACTGTTATAGATCCCAGACTGTGTCATTTGCACCAATTGAGGTGCTCCAATACATGTGAGTTCAACTATATAGTAAAATCTACATAAATTTGGAAACTACAATATTGGGCCATGTGGCGCATCTGTCTCTGTTTGATGTATTTCAAATTTACTTATTTTTATTAGGTGAGCTAAAAAGTTCTGGCTTACCTTTTATAGGGCCAGATTATGAGTGGTGCGCTAACTGTTTTGCGCAAGCAATATTGGGTTTATCACGGCTGTTTGCTCGTGTCGGATTACCGCAACCTCAGAGCTCTGGTTAACTGTTAAGCGAAACAAAAAAATTACACATAAAAAATACATTGAAAAATACAATTTATCTCATAATAATACTATATTATAAAAAATAATAAAGTAAAATATTGCAAAAAAACCTTTTTGAGCTCAAAGATATGAGGTCTCAGGCTAAAAAAAAAAAAGACATGCACATAGAAGAATATGTTCTCTGTACTTTCAAATAGCTATTCCCATATATATGTACAGGTATATATCTCTCTCTTTCTCTCTATCTATCTATCTATCTATCTATCTATCTATCTATCTATCTATCTATCTATATATATATATATATATATATATATAGGGTCAAACACTTCAAATTTTCCAGCAAACTCTGGAGACTCAACTTATTGAATTAGATAAAAGAATAAAATGAACATGCACAATGACAACAAATATCACAATGTGAGCAATATAAGTCCCCAAGAAAAAAAAAGGGTTTATATGACCTCAAAAACGATTTGAGCATAGTAATCAGGGAATCTGACAAAGGTGGGAATGTAGTAATAGTAAATAAAACTGATTTGGCTGAAGCAAACAGAGAATTGAAAGATATGAACTCCTTAAGTCAGATCCCACTGATTTTTATGCTTCCATCTTGGGCAGAATAGTGGAAGAGGCTAAAAAAATGGTATAATCAACCCAAAAATAGCAGATAGTTTGTTACCTCAACATCCAGATACATCTATCTTCCACCACCTCCCCAAGCTACACAAAGATCTCCTCAAACTTCCAGGCCGTCCAATAGTGGCGGGTATTGGTTCATTGAATGAAAGTGTTTACAATTTGGTTGATAGTTTTTTGCAACCTATTGTGACCAACTTACATGGATATCTAAAAGATCAACCAAATTGAAGACATTAACTGGCAGGACACATACAGGTTTGTAATTATTGATGTATCGGCTTTGTACACTTTAATTCCACACACAAATGACTTGAATGTATTAGAACACTTTTTGAACACTTCCACACTTTATGATGCTAGTACTATGCAGTTTTTATACCGTACTGTGGAGTATCTTTTAACTCACAACTTTTTTCTGTTTGAAGGTAGGTACTATCTCCTGAGACGTAACACAGCCATGAATGCTAAATTTGCACCATCCTATGTGAATCTTTACATGGGATTCTGGGAGATACTTACTTACCCCTTCAGAAAGAACAGTATTTACTTTGGTAGATATATTGACAGTCTACTACTTATTTGGGATATAGATGAACAATCAATCAATCTTACAATTTCATGAATGTATCAACACTAATGATTTCAATCTTTTGTTTACTTTAGAGCACGACACATCACAGATTAATTTTTTGGATGTAACACTTACATCTAACTTGGATTCAATAGAAGTACAATTATTTAGAAAGACCACATCAGGAAACACTTTGGTGCACTCCACTTCCTGCCATCCAAAACATACATTACAATCAATACCATATGTACAAATCATACGTACTAAACAAAATTGTTCAAAGGAGAATATATACCAAAAACATGTAGTTAGCACACAACAGAGACTACAAGCCCAAGGTTATGATGCCTATTTATTAAATAAAACTAAAGTGGATTGCATCCCCATAAGTGAACTGTTACACTATTAAAAATGAAAAACACAAAGCAATTCTAAACCTACTTTCAGAACGACATATGGTCATGATTATTCTAAAATATGTAGTATTGTACGCAATTGTCTACCAATTTTGAAAGATGACAACACATTGAATGCCATCACTATGGGTGGTTGTTATTTCACCGCACGAAAAGCAAAGACACTAAGAAATATTCTATCTCCCTCCATGTTACCTAGGAATCAAACAACCACTTGGCTTCCCACCAGGGTTGGATGTGACAAATGTAATGGCAACATTTGCAAAACCTGCAAACATATAAACATAGGTAATAAATATGACTCAACAACAACAGGACAGGAATATGAGATCAGACATAACATAACCTGCAATACAACACGTTATCTATTTACTTACATGTAAAGGCTGCAATAAACAGTACCTATGATGCACTAAACGTGCCCTACGAGACAGAGTACTTTAACATTTAAGAGACATTAAGGATTTGGATAGCAACACACCCATGGCAAAACACTTCAGACAGGAACATAACTCTAGGGACAGCCTCCTACAAGTGCAAGGAATAGATCACATTCCAAAACACAATAGATGGGTGACAGGGAATGACCTTTGGACCGGAGGGAGGTCTTCTGGAGTACACTACAAACCAAACACCCTGGTGGTTTAAATTCCATCATGGATGTTAATCTGTTTTATTGAAAACCTTCCTTTATACAGTAATCTTATTTGCTCATATTTATTTCTTACAATATGTGCAGATCTAAGATCATTATATTAATATAATTAGTATTACCTTGAACTGTGTCTTACATAGAAACAATTAAGTATTTGACTTTTTTTCCCTTGGCTTTTCCTTAAAGGGACAGTATACACTAATTTTCATATAACTGCATGTAATAGACACTACTATAAAGAATAATATGCACAGATACTGATATAAAAATCCAGTATAAAACTGTTTAAAAACTTACTTAGAAGCTCTCAGTTTAGCTCCGTTGAAAAGGTTGCTGGAAAGCCTACTGCAAGTGGGAAATAAGACCCTCCCCCTTCTTTTGCATATGAAAAGACCCTTTACACAAACAGGAGCAAGCTGGAGAAGGTAGCTGACGGTATTCACATAAAACTTTGGGGCTTGGTTAGAAGTCTGAAAATCAGAGCAATGTTATTCAAAAATAAGCAAAACTATACATTTTTTTAAAAAAAGAACTTTATGGGCTATATAAATAGATCATCTACAAAACATTTATGCAAAGAAAAAATGAGGGTATAATGTCCCTTTAAATACATCTTTTGGGGGGGCGGAGCCTGATTGAGCTCAGAGATGGCTGTGTAATCTCTAAGCTCCGGGAGCCAAGCATACAAAACAGGGATACTAAGCTATTTGCACAACGATCCTGAGGTGAAATATCCAGCACATCAGTAAGCAACACAGCCCTTGATGTATGCGAGCTGATAACCCGCAGAAACAACTTTCTACGCTCAGAATCAACAGCGGAGATGTGAGGCCTAGCTATCTGCGCACACGCTAAATTACTTCAAGGTCTGCAGAGGTGGCGATACACGAACGCATCTGAGGAGACTTAGCTCCAAGAACTAGGCGACCGGTCATCAAAAGAGGTGAGCACACCCGGAGGATGTCAAATATAACCCGGATTGCCTGGGGTCTGGGGCGCAACATGCACAACTCATAGACTTTGGCGGCTAATGGCGGCATGACGCAGCTATTTTTTCTATAAACGTCTGCTCCACGGCAACAACATTATAAGCTGTATGGCATAGAGAAAACTAGAAATGTAGTTTGCAAAAGAACAATAAGGGGCTAAACGATCTGAGCTGATATCACTAAGAAAGGTCATATATATATTGCCCTTATTATACAAATCTCTGTCATTAACAATGGCCCATATTTACAGCTGCTGAGAAATACAATAAAGCAAAGCTGCATCTGGGGTTTTCAGCATTAGAAATCAGGAAGCAATGTTATTTAAAGGGACAGTACACTGTAAAATTGTTTTTCCATTAATGTATTTGCAATGACTTGTTATACCAGCTGCAGAGTATAAAATATTTGAGACATTGCATTTTCGGTTTTATTTGTGTATATGAAGTAGCTGGTTTTGTGCTTTGAAACCACAGCCTATTACAAGGGGTTGAACTTAAGGTAATATCATATCTCATAATGTTATCACTTTGTGTACACAAACTTGATTCCTTATCTTATATTTGTCTGGAACACCAAAGTTCAATACATAGAGAAAACAATGGAAAATTATCTTTTTATTACTTAACTATCCTGTATAACTTCTTCTCCTGGCTGTGTTTACTTATGCTTGTCAATAGCATATACTCCAGTATCAAAACTTTCAGTATAGATTGGGAAACCACAAGCTAAATCGGCTATTTCAAATGCCAAAATAGGGGTAAAGGAGCTACTTGAAACCAATTTAATACACTCTAGCAGGTAAAAAGGATAATTGGGAATAATTTAAAGGGGAGAAAGTTTTTGGGTGAACTGTCCCTTTAAGGCCTGAATAGCTCACTACATCACAAAGACACCTCTAAAAATTAAACACAGGATTGCAGCAACAAGGGAGACACTATAACAAATAACTTAAGATTCAAAATCACGCAAGATGGCCTCCAAAAAATTGACCAAAGCAGATAAAGCTTCCAAATCGCAAAATATAAACCCATATTTCAGACCTGCTAAACTTAATAAATCCACAAATGAAAATATTAGAGAAGAAGAAGATGATTCTGAGCAGGACACAGATTCTATCACTACTGAAGGGAATCATACTCCGGTAACAAGAACAGATCTGCACCTACTAGTATCTAAGCAAGACATAGCGGCGAATTTCGAACGCTTATGGGAAAAGATAGACTCTATGCACACAGCTGTTACAGATAGCCTCACCAATATAAAATCAGATATTGCCGAAATGGGAGGTAGAATTGAAACCCTAGAGGAACACAGAGATGCTATCTCAGAAGATCTTACCTCAATATCTGAGGCTGTCAATTCCCAACAACAGTCTACTGTCGAGCTCCAAGATAAAATCGAAGGCCTCGAGAATAGAGGCAGACGGAATAATATTAGAATGAAAGGTATACCAGAGTCTGTCTTAAATAAAGACCTTCTACCATATCTGCAACAGTTATTCAAAGCCATCACTGGTGACAAAGAAGAATCCACATACAATATTGAAAGAGCACACAGAGCGCTCAGAGCGAGACCCAAAGATGATGCCCCACCACGGGATGTCATTGTGAAGCTAACGGTCTTTCAAGAAAAAGAGAAAATCCTATCTGCATCCCGACAAAACCCAACTTTTAAATTCCAAGGAACAATTGTCCAGTTCTTTCAGGATTTGAGCCTTAGGACCCTACAGAGAAGAGCACAATTGCGGCCTTTTACGACCTTGCTACGAAAACACCAAATCCAATACCGCTGGGGATTTCCCTTTGCGTTGCATATTATTAGAGATGACAAAACGCTAACTTTAAAAGAGGAAGAAGAAATACCTAATACATGCAAGCTGCTGGGTTTGGACCCTCTGTAAGTTTTGGCGGATATTCCGGCTAAACAACATAAAAGTCTTCAGCTCTCACTGCGAGATACCCAACAGCCTAAATGGCAGTCATCAAACAAAAAAAGACTGAAAAACAGATGACTCTTGCAGGGGGGCTCTGAGAAGCTGTTTCAGGGCTAGGAGTTTATGCTGGACTTATAAGTATGATTCAGGACTTGATACTCCAAATCTTACGAGGCTAATACTCAAGATTGGGTGTTACAGTTCATTGATCACAATTTCTAACTGTTGTATTCACTGTTTGAAATACTAGTTATATTTTTATACACCGCTCCTTTAAGATCGATTGTTATGAGATTTGTTTTCTCTCATTTTAAGGGAGATATGGTTAATGTATTTTTTTTTCTTTATTTATACTGTATATTGTTTTTTCTTTCTTTTGTCTTTTTTCCTTTGTCAATAATGCATTATTGTTTTGAGTCACATATTGTATGGGAGTGTGAGACGATGAAACCTGGGTTGAGATGCAGAGATGCTATAGATTCCCGAATGGGGACAAGACTCTGTCATACTATAAGAGATATAATTAACCTGATTATGTGTACTATAATGCATAGGATACACCTAGGCCTAGATTTAGAGTTTGGCGGTAGCCGTGAAAACCAGCGTTAGAGGCTCCTAACGCTGGTTTTAGGCTACCGCCGGTATTTGGAGTCAGTGATTAAAGGGTCTAACGCTCACTTTTCAGCCGCGACTTTTCCATACCGCAGATCCCCTTACGTCAATTGCGTATCCTATCTTTTCAATGGGATCTTTCTAACTCCGGTATTTAGAGTCGTTTCTGAAGTGAGCGTTAGAGCTCTAACGACAAAACTCCAGCCGCCTGAAAAAAGCAGGAGTTAAGAGCTTTCTGGGCTAACGCCGGTTCATAAAGCTCTTAACTACTGTACCCTAAAGTACACTAACACCCATACACTAACACCCATGAAGTTTATTCACCTGAGGAAGCGGTCAAGGTAGACCGGGAAACGCGTTGTGATATATGTTTATGAAATAAACATTTGTTTTTACCATAACTGATCACGGCTGAGTGATACATTTTTTAGGAATCGTTATTTTAACAAACACTTGATATCCGATCATAGCTACCAGCCCACCTGGTTTGGGCACCTCTCACATTATACAGCGAGAGAAAGGAGCAGGTGATAGGGTTCAAGCTGCAAATTGCTGCAGACCGTACACAGCACTAGGAGCTCATTTTGAGGACGAGAGACCAGCTACCTGGACAGCTGTTAATGCTCCAGAAAGTCGTTGTAGCACTTCTCAAGTGCTTTACTTCTCGTAAGTACCATTTATGTGTGGGGAGTGAACAACTTTCAATACAGATTCACACTATGTTGGCGCCTTCTTCTTTATTGTATTCTATACAAACACCCATAAACTACCTATGTACCCCTAAACCGAGGTCCCCCCACATCGCCGCCACTCGATTAAAAATTTTTAACCCCTAATCTGCCGACCGCCACCTACGTTATACTTATGTACCCCTAATCTGCTGCCCCTAACCCCGCCGACCCCTGTATTATATTTATTAACCCCTAACCTGCCCCCCACAACGTCGCCGCCAGCTACTTACAATAATTAACCCCTAATCTTCCGACCGCAAAGCGCCGCCACCTACGTTATCCTTATGTACCCCTAATCTGCTGCCCCTAACACCGCCGACCCCTATATTATATTTATTAACCCCTAATCTGCCCCCCTCAACGTCGCCGACACCTGCCTACACTTATTAACCCCTAATCTGATGAGCGGACCGCACCGCTACTATAATAAAGTTATTAACCCCTAATCCGCCTCACTAACCCTATCATAAATAGTATTAACCCCTAATCTGCCCTCCCTAACATCGCCGACACCTACCTTCAATTATTAACCCCTAATCTGCCGACTGGAGCTCACCGCTACTCTAATAAATGTATTAACCCCTAAAGCTAAGTCTAACCCTAACACTAACACCCCCCTAACTTAAATATAATTTAAATCTAACGAAATTAATTAACTCTTATTAAATAAATTATTCCTATTTAAAGATAAATACTTACCTGTAAAATAAATCCTAATATAGCTACAATATAACTTATAATTACATTGTAGCTATTTTAGGATTAATATTTATTTTACAGGCAACTTTGTAATTATTTTAACCAGGTACAATAGCTATTAAATAGTTAAGAACTATTTAATAGTTACCTAGTTAAAATAATTACAAATTTACCTGTAAAATAAATCCTAACCTAAGTTATAATTAAACCTAACACTACCCTATCAATAAATTAATTAAATAAACTACCTACAATTACCTACAATTAACCTAACACTACACTATCAATAAATAAATTAAATACAATTGCTACAAATAACTACAATTACATAAACTAACTAAAGTACAAAAAATAAAAAAGCACTAAGTTAAAAAAAATAAAAAAATATTTACAAACATAAGAAAAATATTACAACAATTTTAAACTAATTACACCTACTCTAAGCCCCCTAATAAAATAACAAAGACCCCAAAATAAAAAATTCCCTACCCTATTCTAAATTAATAAATGTAAAAGCTCTTTTACCTTACCAGCCCTGAACAGGGCCCTTTGCGGGGCATGCCCCAAGAATTTCAGCTCTTTTGCCTGTAAAAAAAAACATACAATACCCCCCCCCCCAACATTACAACCCACCACCCACATACCCCTAATCTAACCCAAACCCCCCTTAAATAAACCTAACACTAAGCCCCTGAAGATCCTCCTACCTTGTCTTCACCATCCAGGTTCACCGATCCGTCCTGAAGAGCTCCTCCGATGTCCTGATCCAAGCCCAAGCGGGGGGCTGAAGAGGTCCATGATCCGGTCAAAGTCTTCATCCAAGCGGGGCAGAAGAGGATCTTCCATCCGATTGAAGTCTTCATCCAGGCGGCATCTTCTATGGTCTTCCATCCGGAGCGAAGCGGCAGGATCCTGAAGACCTCCAGCGCGGAACATCCATCCGGCCCGACGAGCTGAACGACGAATGACGGTTCCTTTAAGGGACGTCATCCAAGATGGCGTCCCTCGAATTCCGATTGGCTGATAGGATTCTATCAGCCAATCGGAATTAAGGTAGGAATATTCTGATTGGCTGATGGAATCAGCCAATCAGAATCAAGTTCAATCCGATTGGCTGATCCGATCAGCCAATCAGATTGATCTCGCATTCTATTGGCTGATCGGAACAGCCAATAGAATGCGAGCTCAATCTGATTTGCTGATTGGATCAGCCAATCGGATTGAACTTGATTCTGATTGGCTGATTCCATCAGCCAATCAGAATATTCCTACCTTAATTCCGATTGGCTGATAGAATCCTATCAGCCAATCGGAATTCAAGGGACGCCATCTTGGATGACGTCCCTTAAAGGAACCGTCATTCGTCGGGAGACGCCGGAAGAAGAGGATGGATCCGCGTCGGCTGCTTCAAGATGGACCCGCTCCGCACCGGATGCAAGAAGATAGAAGATGCCGCTTGGAGAAGATGTTTGCCGGTCCGGATGTCCTCTTCTTGCCGGATAGGAGGAAGACTTTGGAGCCTCTTCTGGACCTCTTCAGCACCGGATGCCAGGACGGATCGGTGATACCTGGATGGTGAAGACAAGGTAGGAAGATCTTCAGGGGCTTAGTGTTAGGTTTATTTAAGGGGGGTTTGGGTTAGATTAGGGGTATGTGGGTGGTGGGTTGTAATGTTGGGGGGGGTATTGTATGTTTTTTTTTACAGGCAAAAGAGCTGAACTTCTTGGGGCATGCCCCGCAAAGGGCCCTGTTCAGGGCTGGTAAGGTAAAAGAGCTTTTACATTTATTAATTTAGAATAGGGTAGGGAATTTTTTATTTTGGCGGTCTTTGTTATTTTATTAGGGGGCTTAGAGTAGGTGTAATTAGTTTAAAATTGTTGTAATATTTTTCTTATGTTTGTAAATATTTTTTTATTTTTGTAACTTAGTTCTTTTTTATTTTTTGTACTTTAGTTAGTTTATTTCATTGTAGTTATTTGTAGCAATTGTATTTAATTTATTTATTGATAGTGTAGTGTTAGGTTAATTGTAGGTAATTGTAGGTAGTTTATTTAATTAATTTATTGATAGGGTAGTGTTAGGTTTAATTATAACTTAGGTTAGGATTTATTTTACAGGTAAATTTGTTATTATTTTAACTAGGTAACTATTAAATAGTTCTTAACTATTTAATAGCTATTGTACCTGGTTAAAATAATTACAAAGTTGCCTGTAAAATAAATATTAATCCTAAAATAGCTATAATATAATTATAATTTATATTGTAGCTATATTAGGATTTATTTTACAGGTAAGTATTTAGCTTTAAATAGGAATAATTTATTTAATAAGAGTTAATTTATTTCGTTAGATGTAAATTATATTTAAGTTAGGGGGGTGTTAGTGTTAGGGTTAGACTTAGCTTTAGGGGTTAATCCATTTATTATAGTAGCGATGAGCTCCGGTCGTCAGATTAGGGGTTAATAATTGAAGTTAGGTGTCGGCGATGTTAGGGAGGGCAGATTAGGGGTTAATACTATTTATGATAGGGTTAGTGAGGCGGGTTAGGGGTTAATAACTTTATTATAGTAGCGGTGCAGTCCGCTCGGCTGATTAGGGGTTAATAAGTGTAGGCAGGTGTCGGCGACGTTGAGGGGGGCAGATTAGGGGTTAATAAATATAATATAGGGGTCGGCGGTGTTAGGGGAAGCAGATTAGGGGTACATAGGGATAATGTAAGTTGCGGCGGTTTACGGAGCGGCAGATTAGGGGTTAAAAAAAATATGCAGGGGTCAGCGATAGCGGGAGCGGCAGATTAGGGATTAATAAGTGTAAGGATAGGGGTGTTTAGACTCGGGGTACATGTTAGAGTGTTAGGTGCAGACGTAGGAAGTGTTTCCCCATAGGAAACAATGGGGCTGCGTTAGGAGCTGAACGCTGCTTTTTTGCAGGTGTTAGGTTTTTTTTCAGCTCAAACAGCCCCATTGTTTCCTATGGGAGAATCGTGCACGAGCACGATTTTGAGGCTGGCCGCGTCCGTAAGCAACTCTGGTATCGAGAGTTGCATTTGCGGTAAAAATGCTCTACGCTCCTTTTTTGGAGCCTAACGCAGCATTTTTTTGAACTCTCGATACCAGAGTTAATTTTATGGTGCGGCCAGAAAAAAGCCAGCGGAGCGTTAACAGCCCATCTACCGCCAAACTCCAAATCTAGGCCCTAGTTTCTCACAATGTGAGAGGATTAAATTCAGACATCAAACGTAAGGTTGCTATGACCCACTATCTTAGACTTCATGCTAACATTCTTTTCCTACAAGAAACCCATCTAACACACACAAATATACCTAAATATTGGGCCCAGGCATTTCCACTGCATTATCATGCCACAACAGAAACAAAAAAAAGAGGGGTATCTATACTCATACATTCATCTCTGAATTTTATACATGAGCAAACCATAACAGACCCCGAGGGCAGATATCTGATTGTAAAAGGACAAATAAACGGTTCTGATATCATCCTCTGTAATATTTATGCCCCGAATGACAACCAGCACACATTCTTCAAAAATATCTCTCATTTGCTAACAGACTGGTCGCAGCATAGAGTAATATTAGCCGGAGACTTTAACATCAATCTAAAAGCTAACTCTACCGCCATGAATCTAAAACTGAATAATAAACAAATTCAACACAATAAAATTGTTAAAACTATCCAAGACACTTTCATACCTCATACCCTTACAGATAACTGGAAATTCTTATATGGCGAAACTAATGACACCACATTCTATTCGGCTGCACATAAGTCATATACAAGAATTGACTACATACTAGTTAGCCAGATTCTGCTTCCACTAATTCTGTCATCAGAAATTCACTCATGCACATGGTCTGACCATTCCCCAATTTCTGTCCATCTAAACGGAGTCCAGGATCTTAAAATATCTAGAACATGGACTTTTGACCAAACCCTTCATAGAGACAAACACACTCTAGACAGAACAAATGAACTACTGAATGAATTCTGGGCGACTAACATAAACACTACTGATAACCCGCTGCATACCTGGGCAGCACATAAAGCTTACATTAGAGGACTACTGATCCAGTCTAAATCTCATTCATTAAGCCATAAAAAAACCTTGATATCTCAGCTCGAAAAGGAAATAAAAGATCTAGAAACAAAACACAAGTCTACCCAAAACACAGCTATACTAAAAGAACTCTCTAAGAAAAGAAATAATTTAAATGGTATCCTTAACTCCATGGCTGCTAGAGCGATACTGAAACTGAAGACACAATACTATGTGTTCGCTAATAAACCTGACAGATTTCTGGCCAACAAGATCCGGGAACAGAACAGAGCTGCTGCCATTCCAAACATAATTAATCCACAAGGCATCTCTGTGTCCCATCCACAAGAAATTGTTGACATATTTGCAGAATTTTATGGGAAATTATATGATGGTAAAAAGGTCATCCACACACCACAAACTGAGGCCGCCACTATAGACTTTCTTACAGAAGCCAACCTAAATACAATTTCAGAAGAAGATAGAAAGATATTAAATTCCCAGATTTCACAACTGGAGGTATCACTAGCTATTAGAGATCTTAAAAAAGGCAAGGCCCCTGGTCCCGATGGGTTCTCAGGGGAATATTATAAACTGTTTAAATCCATACTGATCCCCCAGTTAACCAAATTATGCAACCACATTTTGGAAGGGCATCCAATTCCAACTGAACTCTTAATGGCCAAAATTGTGGTAATCCCTAAACCAGGCAGAAATCCAAATTATTGTTCGAATTACCGTCCAATATCACTTATCAATCAGGATCTTAAAATCTTTACTAAAATCTTGGCCAACTGGCTTAAACCAATATTGACCCATCTAATCCATCCCAACCAAGTCGGTTTCATAAAGGATAGAGAAGCCCCAGACAATATTAGACGCATAATAGACTCCATACACTACTTGTTTGTGTCCGAAACGCCTTCTCTGCTCCTATCGCTGGACGCAGAGAAGGCGTTTGATAGAATAGATTGGAAATATTTATTACAGGTGCTTAGCATATGGGATTCAGAGGCCATTTTGTAACTGCTATTGAAATGATATACTCAAACCCTTCAGCCCAGGACACAGCTACAGGTTATAAATCCAAAATTTTCGCCATCCTAAACGGTACTAGGCAGGGATGTCCATTATCACCCCTCTTGTTTGCCCTCTGCATAGAACCCCTGGCAGCGCAGATAAGAAACTCTCCAGATATTTCGGGATTTAAACTAAGATCCACTGAATATAAATTGACGTTATTCGCAGACGACATTTTACTAACGATCACCAAACCACTGCTCTCACTCCCTAACCTATACCAACTTTTAGAAAGGTTCTCATCTATCTCGGGTTACAAAGTTAACTTAGAAAAATGTGAAGCTCTCCCTATCAGATTGCCATCCCATACACAAAAGCTAATTGAATTGAACTTCTCTATGAAATGGGCCAAACACACTATTAAATACCTAGGCATAAACTTATCAACTCAATTTAACCAATTATATAAACTTAATTACCTACCGCTGTTCAAAGAGATCCGCCAAGACCTTCAAAAATGGTCACAATATTCCTTCTCTTGGTATGGACGTAAATCTGCAGTCAAGATGAATATCTTACCACGCCTACTATATCTTTTCAGAGCACTCCCAATTAAAATTCCAAACCAAGAAATAGCTCAAGTTCAATCAGACTTGATTAGATTTATTAGAGGGAAAAAATCTCCTAGGATCTCGGCCACTTGTTTGACGAGACATAGAACTCTTGGGGGGGGGGGGTAGGTGTACCCAATCTTATCAATTATTATAAGGTGGCGAGATTAGCTCAAACAGTTCTTTTAGACAATCCTAATATTGATACCGTTTGGCCGACCCTTGAAGCTGAAATGGGAGGCTGGAATCTTCCAGCGGATATTATATGGGATGGGGGAACACATACCCTCATATCAAAACAGCTTAGACCCCCACACTAGACACCACCCTTATAGCCTGGAACAAAGTTGCCAAATCAACTAAACTAAGACCACTACACTCTTGTTGCTGATCTAATGACTAATAATGTAATATTAATCAGCCAATCAGATTGAGCTCGCATTCTATTGGCTGTTCCGATCAGCCAATAGAATGCGAGCTCAATCTGATTGGCTGTTCGGATCAGCCAATCGGATTGAACTTGAATCTGATTGGCTGATTCAATCAGCCAATCAGATTTTTCTAACTTAATTCCGATTGGCTGATAGAATCCTATCAGCCAATCGGAATTCGGCGGACGCCATCTTGGATGACGTCATTTAAAGGTACCTCATTCGTAGTTCAGCAGTCGGCCGGGATGGATGCTCCGCGGCGGCGGAGCGAAGAAAGAAGATTGAAGATGCCGCCGGAAGAATGAAGACTTTGCTGCCGCTTGGAGGAAGACGTCGCCGGAGGAAGAATTCTTCTTTGCCGCTTGGAGGAAGACATCGCCGGAGGAAGAATTCTTCTTTGCCGCTTGGAGGAAGACATCGCCCGGATCGGATCAGGAGTTCGGCCCGGTGTAGTGAAGACAAGGTAGGGAGATCTTCAGGGGGGTAGTGTTAGGCTTTTTTAAGGGGGGTTTGGGTGGTTTTAGAATAGGGGTATGTGGGTGGTGGGTTGTAATGGGGGGGGGGTATTGTATTTGTATGCAAAAGAGCTGAATTCTTTGGGGCATGCCCCACAAAAGGCCCTTTTAAGGGCTGGTAAGGTAAAGAGCTTTGAAATTTGTTTAATTTAGAATAGGGCAGGGAATTTTTTTTATTTTGGGGGTTTATTATTTTATTAGGGGGCTTAGAATAGGTGTAATTAGCTTAAAAATCTTGTAATCTTTTTTTTTATTTTTTGTAATTTAGTGTTTTTTTTTTGTAGTTTAGTTAATTTAATTGTATTTTTAGATAGATGTTTGTAGTTTATTAAATTTATTGATAGTGTAGGTGTATTTGTAACTTAGGTTAGGATTTATTTTACAGGTAATTGGGTAATTATTTTAACTAGGTAGATATTAAATAGTTAATAACTATTTAATAGCTATTATACCTAGTTAAAATAATTAACCATTTACCTGTAAAATAAATATTAACCCTAACATAGCTACAATGTAATTATTAATTATATTGTAGCTATCTTAGGGTTTATTTTATAGGTAAGTATTTAGATTTAAATAGGAATATTTTAGTTTATAAATTAATTAGATTAATTTAATATAAATTTAGTTAGGGGTGTTAGGGTTAGATAGAGTTAATATAGTTAATATAAATACTATAGTAACTATATTAACTATATTAACCCTAATATAATTATGGTTAATATAGTTAATATATATAATGTAATACCTATATTAACTATAATATACTTAGGGTTAATATAGATAATATAGCTGGCGGCGGGGTAGGTAGATTAAATAAGGGATTAATCATTTTAATAGAGATGGCGGCGGTGTAAGTGGCTTACATTAGGGGTTAATAATATTAATATAGCTGGCGGCGGTATAGGGGGATTAGATTAGGGGTTAATAATTTTTATATAGGTGGCGGCGGTGTAAGGGGTCAGATTAGGGGATAGATAAGGTAGATGACAGCGGTGTAAGGGGTTCTAATTAGGGGATAGATAAGGTAGATGGCGGCGGTTTTAGGGGCTCACAGTAGGGGGTTAGTTTATGTAGATGGCGGCGGGGTCCGGGAGCGGCGGTTTAGGGGTTAATAACTTTATTAGGGATTTCGGGGGGGGGGGATCGCGGTTGACAGGTAGATAGACATTGCGCATGCGTTAGGTGTTAGGTTTATTTTAGCAGCCAGTTTAGGGAGTTACGGGGCTCCAATAGTCAGCGTAAGGCTTCTTACGGCTGCTTTTTGTGGAGAGGTGAAAATGGAGTAAGTTTTCTCCATTTTCGCCACGTAAGTCCTTACGCTGCATATTGGATACCAAACTGCACTGGTTTGGTATACCTGCCTATAGCCCAAAAAACTACGGGCGACGGCAGAAATATGCGCGCGTAACTTCTAGGTTACGCCGTATATGTGATACCAAATCAGCGTAAATATTGGCGTCGCCGGCTTTTGCGGGCGACGATTTATATCGGATCGACCCCAAGATCGGTAATGCCATCTGAAAGCAGTAGTTATGAGTTTTACGCAACAAAACTGTTACATAAAACTCATAACTAAAGTGTTAAAAAGTACACCCAACACCCATAAACTACCTATTAATCCCTAAACCAAGGCCCTCCCACATCACAAACACGATATTAAACTTATTAACCCCTAATCTGCCGCTCCCGACATCGCCGCCACTAATAAAATTTATTAACCCCTATTCCGTTGCTCCCCGACATTGTCACCTCTATAATAAAGTTATTAACCTCTAAACCACCACCCTCCCACATTGCAAACACTATTTAAATATAATTAACCCCGATTCTGCCATCCGCCCACATCGCCCCTACTATACTAAAGTTATTAAGCCCTACACCGCCGCCACTATAATAAACCTATTAACCCCTAAACCACAAGCCCCCCACAACAAAATATACTAAATTAAACTATTAACCCCCAAACTGAAAGCCCCCCACACCGCAATAAACTAATTTAAACTAGTAACCCCTAAACCTAACAACCCCCTAACTTTATATTTAAATTACAATTTCCCTATCTCCAATTAAATTAAAACACCTGTCAAATGAAAAATACTAAGTTTAAACTAAAAATTAAACTAGTATAACTATTTAACTAATATTAAACTAACTACCAATTAAATAAAACTAAAATGCACATTAAAAAAATCCTAACACTACTATAAAAATTACAAACTATCTAATTACAAAAAAATAAAAAATACTAAATTACAAAAAATAACAAACACTAAATTACGAAAAATAACAAATGAAATTATCAAAAATAAAAAAGAATTACACCTAATAGCCCTGTCAAAATAAAAAAGCCCACCCAATGTAAAAACCCTAGTCTACAATAAACTACCAATAGCCCTTAAAATGGCCTTTTGTAGGGCATTGATTTAAACAGCCAATAGAATTTCAGAAGCTCTCATCTTATTGGCTGTTTTGAACAGCCAATAGGATTTCAGTAGCTCTCATCCTATTGGCTGATTTGAATTTCCAAAATCAAATCAGTCAAAAGGAATGCAAGGGACGCCATCTTAAATCGCGTATCTTGCATTGAAGATTCAGTGTACGGCAGCGACCGTATGAAGAGGATGCTCCACGCTGGATGTCTTCAGGATGGACCCGCTCCTCGCCTCCGGGATGAAGATAAAAGACCCTGCCAGGATGAAGATAGAAGATGCCGCCTGGATGAAGATGGAGCCACTTGGATGAAGATGGAGCTGCTGTATGAAGATGGTGTCGCCGGGTCCTTCAAGCGGGATTTTAACAACAGTAAGTGGATCTTCAGGGGTTAGTGTTAGGATTTTTTAAACTTTTTTTCGGTGGGTTTTTTTTTAGTTTAGAGTTTGGGCTTTTCGTAAAAGAGCTAAATGCCCTTTTTAAGGCAATGCAAAAGAGCTAGATGCCCTTTTAAGGGCAATGCCCATACAAATGCCCTTTTCAGGGCAATTGGTAGCTTAGGTTTTTTTACATAGTTTTTTTATTTTGTGGGTTTGGGGGGTGGGGGTTTGTAATGTTAGTGGGTCTTTGTAAAAAAAAAGTCAGGTAAAAGAGCTGTTTAACTTAGGGCAATTGCCTACAAAAGGCCCTTTTAAGGGCTATTGGTAGTTTATTATAGATTAGGTTTTTTATTTTGGGGTGTTTTTTTTTTAGATGGGTATTAGAATAGGAATATTTTTTATTATTTTTGATAATTTTGTTATTTTGTGTAATGTTTTTTTCTGTTTTGGGATTGGTTTTTATTTTTAGATTGGGGTTTGGGCATTTTAGTGTTTTTTATTTTTTGTAATGGTAGGTTTTGGTGTAAGGCAGCTTAGGTTTTATTTCACAGGTAAGTTTGTATTTATTTTAACTAGGTAGTTAGTAAATAGTTAATAACTATTTACTAACTAGTCTACTTAGTTAAAATAAATACAAATGTACCTGTGAAATAAAAATAAAACCTAAGCTAGCTACAATATAACTATTAGTTATTTTGTAGCTAGCTTAGGTTTTAATTCACAGGTAAGTATGTATTTAGTTTTAAATAGGTATTATTTAGTTAATAATTATAACTTTAATTTAGCTCTATTTTAATTATGTTAAAGTTAGGGGGTGTTAGGGTTAGGGTTCTGTTATGGTTAGGGTTAGGTTTAGGGGTTAATATAGTTTAATTTAGATTGTTGCGATGTGGGGTGCTGTCGGTTTAGGGGTTAATAGGTTTATTTAGTGGTAGTGATGTGGGAGGCCAGAGGTTTAGGGGTTAATAACTTTATTTAATGGCGACAATGTCAGGGAGCGGCAGAATAGGGGTTAATAGATATATTAAAGTGTGGGCGATGTTGGGGTGCAGGGGAATAGGAGTTAATAACTTTAGTATAGTGGCGGCAATATCGGGAGCGGCAGATTAGGGGTTAATAACATTATGTAGGTGGCGGCGATGTCGGGGGCAGTAGATTAGTGGTGTTTAGACGTGGGGTTTATGTTAGGGTGTTAGGTTTAAACAGAACTTTTTCCCCCATAGACATCAATGGGGCTGCATTATGGAGCTTTTCATTCCGCAATCGCAGGTGTTTTTTTCTAACACGCTCTCCCCATTGATGTCTATGGGGAAAGTGTGCACGAGCACGTCAAAGCAGCACTTGTATTTTGTGCGGTATGGAGCTCAACGCAACCATATTGCACACACAAGCCGGCTTTTTAAAAACTTATAATGGCAGCGCTATAGAGGGTGAAATAACGCAACTTTTGTTGCGTTCATTAACTACCCTCTATAGCGCAAAACTTGTAACCTAGGTGATAGAGAATATGTTTTCTAGTTCTAAATTGATGATAATGAAATTATTGTAGTGATGTATGCTTATTGATTTCCTTTATTCAAATTGTTCTTGTTATATAAAATTGATAATTTTCTAATAAACTATTTTGCTGATTAATTTGGTCTTGGTTTAACTGATAGAGATATAGGGGTCGATTTATCATCGGTCTGTCTGACATGATCCGCTCAGTGAATCATGTTCGACAGACATCTATGAATGCCAGCAACATACGCTGTCGACATTTATCATTGCACAAGCAGTAATGGTGAGCTGCTTGTGCAATGCCACCCCCTGCAGATTTGCGGCCAATCGGCCTCTAGCAGGGGGTGTCAATCAGCTTGATCCTATAGGATTGGGCGGATTGATGTCCACAAGAAGCAAAAAAGCTGCACTTGGGAGACACTTAGGAAACTTAAAAAGCGATGCTTTAATAGGTAAGTTCAAAACATGGGCAATGAACACAAACAGTCTTTGCGCATTTCGTGCCACCAACGGGCACTTAATCATAGGAATAGGAAATTCGGTTTGACAGCCTCCTCATTAGTGATGTCGCGAACCTAAAAATTTCGGTTCGCGAACGGCGGACTCGAACTTCCGCTAATGTTCGCGAACCGGCGAACCGGGCGAACCGCCATTGACTTCAATAGGCAGGCGAACTTTAAAACCCACAGGGACTCTTTCTGGCCACAATAGTGATGGAAAAGTTGTTTCAAGGGGACTAACACCTGGACTGTGGCATGCCGGAGGGGGATCCATGGCAAAACTCCCACGGAAAATTACATAGTTGATGCAGAGTCTGGTTTTAATCCATAAAGGGCATAAATCACCTAACATTCCTAAATTGTTTGGAACAACGTGCTTTAAAACATCAGGTATGATGTTGTATCGATCAGGTAGTGTAAGGGTTACGCCCGCTTCACAGTGACAGACCAAACTCCCCGTTTAACGCACCGCAAACAACCGCAAACAGTCCATTTGCACAATCACGAGATCGATAGATTTGATAGATAGATACATAGATTACATAGATCAATAGATGCAATATAATTTGATAGATACCAATTACATAGATCAAAAGATGCAATATACATTTGATAGATACAAATTACATCAATAGATGCAATATACATTTGATAGATACGAATTACATAGATCAAAAGATGCAATATACATTTGATAGATATGAATTACATAGATCAATAGATGCAATATACATTTGATAGATACGAATTCCATAGATCAATACATGCAATATACATTTGATAGATACGAATTGCATAGATCAATAGATGCAATATACACTTGATAGATACGAATTCCATAGATCAATAGATGCAATATACATTTGATAGATACGAATTGCATAGATCAATAGATGCAATATACATTTGATAGATACGAATTGCATAGATCAATAGATGCAATATACATTTGATAGATACGAATTCCATAGATCAATACATGCAATATACATTTGATAGATACAAATTGCATAGATCAATAGATGCAATATACACTTGATAGATACGAATTGCATAGATCAATAGATGCAATATACATTTGATAGATACGAATTGCATAGATCAATAGATGCAATATACATTTGATTGATACAAATTACATAGTTATATAATTTCCCTGACAGAGTATAACAATAAAACATGCGGTTGGGACCCATGGTAAGGTTACTTCCTTTTGCACAATCGAGTATACCAGTTGCAGAGGTTCTGACCCTGCATTCTGGCTGCACCTCTCCCTGCAAGAGAGATCTGTTACAGAGTCTGTGGGCCTCTATGCAAAAAGCTGGCCTGCCTGAAAGGAGCAGCAAGGCAGATCAAAAGATGCAATATACATTTGATAGGTACAAATAACATAGATCAAAAGATGCAATATACATTTGATCGATACGAATTACAGAGATCAATAGATGCAATATATATTTGATTGATACAATTGATATTTATATAATTTCCCTGACAGAGTATAACAATAAAACATGCGGTCTGGGGGGGCAGAGCCAGCTCTGATACTGACTAGACGCATACTACTTTAGCTCCAGCAATATTTTACAATTAAATATATATAGGATCGCTCAATTCATCTTAATTTGGACAATTATTATGCCTAATGACTCATAGAGTTCGAATAAGTAGTCCAGAGTTTGAGAGACTTGAGCAAGTGAAGGAAACCCTTCTTATTCTACAGAGCTTTACACTGAGGCTGCCGGGGAGCGGACATATTCCAGCCCAGGTGGAGATAGAATGTCGGAGTTACTAAATATGGAATACAGACTACTGGACCTGTTAAATAACAAGTTCATGAAGGTTGAGCACAAGGTAACCTTAGCCCTTACTACATGGGATGATAGTTATATGCTGGCAGCTAGGAGAAGCGGAGTTCAGATGCAAGAGCTAAATCAAGAATATCCCAAGAAGATGGAGGTAGCTGAGAACAATGGACCCCTAACCGCTATGGAGGTCGCAGGCACAAATACTGAGTTTGTTGAATGCCCAGAGTGTATACTATCTTTTGATGTCCCAGTCATGCGGCTAGACAATGAGGAGACAGAGCTGTGTAGACTTTGCCGACAAGATAGCCAGATGCGGGAAGCACCTAACTGGAGCGAACAGCCTCGCCTGCCTAACGTGCCCTTAGAGTTTGTGCATATACAGATCATGAGGGAGACACCCGCCTCTGGAATGGCTGACGGTAGAGCCGAGAACGGCAACCCTGACACAGAGTCTGGCCTGATCATACAGAAAACATCGGACACACTCTGGCCTTTTGCAGTGGTACTTGGGATATACATGGTGCCTACTTCAGTCACAGATTTTTCCCTGCACAGTATGGAATACATTTTGCCTACTTACCTATGGCTGCAACAGTGGCTGACCCCATAATCGAGAGTTACCGGTTGTTACTCCGGTCCTTTGTGCAACTGAGACTAAACTTTTTTTACGTTCTCACTAACTGGGAGACATCCGGAATCGGTTAATACATACCTGTTTGACTGTTGACAGATGCGACCTTAGGCCCTGGATCTGGCCGCATCTTTGATAATCTTGTTGGGTTCATTGTTGGCTATGGATAGCTCTTTGCCACGTATATGTTATATATGTTTTTTAACATACCATTTATCTTACTCTCTATGTTCAACTATATAGTACATGCCAGAACTGGTTATATATATATATATATATATATATATATATATATATATATATATATATATATATGAGATAGACTTTAGATGTACAATGTTTTATGTGCCATTATAATAGTTAGAAGATTTAGCAATAGTTATGTATTTGAAAGTGTTCTCTTTCATAAATTTATAAGGTAATATCAACTTAAGAGTTTTAACTCTAATCGGCATCGCTAATTCAATCTACACCCTGCTGCACTCATCCTGGGCAGACTGTATTACATTGTTTTGGGACATGATCTCTTTATGCAGTGAACATTGTGCAGAGTCCTGTGCATATCTGATGAGACTTTGTGTTATTTCTACAGTTCACTTCATTTTGCCTGTTTTACAGTTAATGGTACTGTTCTACACATACTAATGTACATATACCACACGCTAGAGTGGAGTTATACTTGCTGACTCTCAACATATTACCCTGTTTCTGCCAATCCATATAGCTCTATATGTTCCATATGCTCCTTGCTTTATATGTCAAGCTACAGCTTAGTCTAATGTTCATGTATATTTACCTCTAGATATAATAGCAAAATGATAAGTGTCAATGTTTTACCATGCACAGTTTGGCATATCATTTTCTATTTATTTTATAGGTTAGTTTTAATAGCAAGGTACTGTGGTAATGGCTTATTTTTATATGTTATAAGAAGGAACTAACTATACTGGTGCAACTTGGGTATGCAGCAATTGGACGCCCATATATATTATTTTATATTTTTATTCCCCATACTTGTGGTTAGTTTCACATTCATATTCAGGCGCAGGCTGATTACTTGAAATTTTTATTTTTGGTCTATACGTCTATACCGGACATGTCCACTAGATGGGAGTACAACCACATTTCTACATTCACTAGTGAAGTGGGTTTTTATTTTTCTGTTTATATTTCTAGCGTAGCAGTAATTTGCACTATGAAATAGCTTATGCTGAACTCCTAGAGAATTCTTAGATCATATGAGACTTTAGTAAGACAGACTAAGTGGAAGCTGATATTTTTAAAAATGTTTTTTTTTTCCTTTTTTTACTTACTATTATAATCACATATGCACATTGACTAAGGTAGTTTTTCCTTTTCTGTGTGTGAATATATAGTTATTTGTATATTCTTAGTTCTTGCAGTTTACAGTATGGTAATTTTTATAGATTTTTGTTAGGACACTAGCTATTTCAGTTTCAAATATCTCAGCAGGTTCTTTTTATGACCATTAGACTGCCTTTTGTGATAGACTTCTTTATTATTTTTCTTTTTAGGATTCCTGTAATTTCTATATTGTTCATACAGATAAAATTGTTATTCTACTGATTGCTCCAATACAATATATATGTTTAGACATAGTAGTATCTACCTATATGTATATTTTGCTCCCTGTTAAAGGCATGCCAGCTTGGGCTTGATAACAATAATGAGATTACATGTTTAGTGACATGGTGTTGGTGTGGTGTGCAGGACCTAACAAGGCAGTTTATAAAGCTTACAATGTATATATGTATATGTATTCCACACCACACAATGGTTGATTGTGAAATTTTTCATCCAGGACCTTACATATATAGCTGTATTGACGGATTATTATTGTTGAGATCCATTCCTATGCTAGTATATATTGCTAGAGTATTTTTAGACCCAAGTTCTACTGTTCCATTATATATATATATATATGTGCCAGCCCCTTATCCTTTTTATACTAGCTATATTTCTATACTCTATATTGGGAAGCTGTGTCCTACTCTTGACCTAGGGGTATAGGGCCCATGCCCCTGGTCAGTGTTATAATATGCCCAATGATATATGTGACCTTAACTGTTATATTAATAGTAATCTTCCCAGTAAGAAATATAAGCCTGACGTTTAAGATTTGTGCTAGTTGCAAGTTAGGGCTTAATGGCTCTAGGTGTTTAATATTATTTAGTATATGACAGGCGTTACTAGAATTTATAGTCCATATCTTACCAGGATGTGGTTTAATATTGTACCTGGCCAAATGAATTGTTAGAACCTAACTTGGATCTCTATATAGTGGTCATTTCCAATATGGCCTCTATTAGATTGCTCCCCCCCCCGGCTAATATAGCTTACTGGTTAAGCTTAGGGGCACAGACCCCATATGAACCTCCTAATCCTGTTCAAAAGTGTTTATGACTAGTATGTTATTGATATACCCCCCCTTACCCTTTAAATTGAGGTGTTATCTCTATAAGTCTTAAAGAAGATTCCAAATGAGCAGATGATATGTTTACTTACCTGTACACAAAAGGTTACATTTCTGTTTCGCAATATATTCTATGTATTTCTTTTTTGCAAATGCCATGATTTGTCTGTATGCCTTATTTTTCAAACCTCAATAAAAATATTTAAAAAAAAAACAAAACAAAAAAACATGCGGTGTGGGACCCATGGTAAGGTTACTTCCTTTTGCACAATCGAGTATACCAGTTGCAGAGGTTCTGACCCTGCATTCTGGCTGCACCTCTCCCTGCAAGAGAGATCTGTTACAGAGTCTGTGGGCCTCTATGCAAAAAGCTGGCCTGCCTGAAAGGAGCAGCAAGGCAGATCAAAAGATGCAATATACATTTGATAGGTACGAATAACATAGATCAAAAGATGCAATATACATTTGATCGATACGAATTACAGAGATCAATAGATGCAATATATATTTGATTGATACGATTGATAGTTATATAATTTCCCTGACAGAGTATAACAATAAAACATGCGGGATGGGACCCATGGTAAGGTTACTTCCTTTTGCACAATCAAGTATACCAGTTGCAGAGGTTCTGACCCTGCATTCTGGCTGCACCTCTCCCTGCAAGAGAGATCTGTTACAGAGTCTGTGGGCCTCTATGCAAAGAGCTGGCCTGCCTGAAAGGAGCAGCAAGGCAGATCAAAAGATGCAATATACATTTGATAGTTACGAATTACATAGATCAAAAGATGCAATATACATTTGATCGATACGAATTACAGAGATCAATAGATGCAATATATATTTGATTGATACGATTGATAGTTATATAATTTCCCTGACAGAGTATAACAATAAAACATGCGGTCTGGGACCCGTGGTGTGTTAAGCAATAAGTAGTACTATTCTTAGCAGTTTAATACCTGTTACTCCCCCTATCGGGGGAGGTCTATATGGCCTTGATTTTCGGAACAGGGAGATGGAAGAAGATGCTTGGTCTGTCCTCCTACTTCAAATTTGGCCGAAACACAAGTTGCTGTCACAAAACAGTCCGGCCACGAGATCGATAGATTTGATAGATCCATAGATTACATAGATCAATAGATGCAATATACATTTGATAGGTACGAATAACATAGATCAAAAGATGCAATATACATTTGATCGATACGAATTACAGAGATCAAAAGATGCAATATACATTTGATAGATACGAATTACATGGATCAAAAGATGCAATATACATTTGATAGGTACAAATTACATCAATAGATGCAATATACATTTGATAGATACAAATTACATAGATCTAAAGATGCAATATGCATTTGATAGATACGAATTACAGAGATCAATAGATGCAATATATATTTGATTGATACGATTGATAGTTATATAATTTCTCTTTTTGACAGAGTATAACAATAAAACATGCGGTCTGTGACCCATGGTAAGGTTACTTCCTTTTGCACAATCGAGTACAGGTTGGGGTCCGGGATTGCCTTTTTGTGCTGTCTGATTCTTTCAGGTATACCAGTTTTGAGGTTCTGACCCTGCATTCTGTTACAGAGTCTGTGGGCCTGTATGCAAAGAGCTGGCCTGCCTGAAAGGAGCAGCAAGGCAGAGGGATCGATTCCTGCCTATAAGAAACCAGAGGGCACGCTACCTGCTGGAAGTGTGCAGTGAGGCAGAGGGATCTCTTCCTGCCTAGAAGCAGACAGGCAGAGGGGACGCTACCTGCCTGGGAGCCCACTGAAACCAGCTCAGCTGGGGGAGATACAGCCGCTGACTTGACCCTGGTCTCAGCCACGATAGCCCTGGTCACACTATTTGGAGGCATAGGGAGCTATTCCTGCCAAGAAGCAGCCTTGGCAGGGGCATTTATTCCTGCCTAGAAGCAGACAGGCAGAGGGGACGATACCTGCCAATAAAGAGCTGCAGGGCAGAGAGGACGCTACCTGACTGGGAGTCCACTGAGACCAGCCCAGCTGGGGGAGATACACCCGCTGGCTTGACCCCGGTCTCAGCAACTATATCTCTGGTCCCACTATCCGGTGGCCACCCCTGGGTTTGGACAGAGGAAGGGAAACCCCCTAGTGGAGTACCGCTACATCCGGGAGATGGAAAAAGATGTTTGGACACCCAGTACAGGTCGTTCTCCTTCAGCCTTTTTATACTTGGGTCCCCGACCCTCAAAAGGCACAACAGCATGAAATACCACATATGCTATCCTTTTGCACAATAGAGTACAGGTATGGCATCGATTTTAGGAACCCGGAGATAATTTTTCGGAACCTGGAGATGGAAAAAGATGCTTGGACACCCAGTACAGGTCGTTCTCCTTCAACCTTTTTATACGAGGGTCCCTGACTCTCAACAGGCACAACAGCATAAAACACCACATATGCCATCCTTTTGCACAATAGAGTACAGGTATGGCATCGATTTTAGGAACCCGGAGATAATTTTTAGGAACCGGGAGATGGAAAAAGATGCTTGGACACCCAGTACAGGTCGTTCTCCTTCAGCCTTTTTATATTTGTGTCCCCGACCCTCAACAGGCACAACAGCATGAAATACCCCATATGCCATCCTTTTGCACAATAGAGTACAGGTATGGCATTGATTTTAGGAACCCGGAGATAATTTTTAGGAACCGGGAGATGGAAAAAGATGCTTGGACACCCAGTACAGGTTGTTCTCCTTCGGAACAGGGAGATGGAAGAAGATGCTTGGTCGGTCCTCCTACTTCAAATTTGGCCGAAACACAAGTGGCTATCACAAAACAGTCCGGCGACGAGATTGATAGATTTGATAGATAGATCCATAGATTACATAGATCAATAGATGCAATATACATTTGATAGGTACGAATAACATAGATCAACAGGCACAACAGCATAAAACACCACATATGCCATCCTTTTGCACAATAGAGTACAGGTATGGCATCGATTTTAGGAACCCGGAGATAATTTTTAGGAACCGGGAGATGGAAAAAGATGCTTGGACACCCAGTACAGGTCGTTCTCCTTCAGCCTTTTTATATTTGTGTCCCCGACCCTCAACAGGCACAACAGCATGAAATACCCCATATGCCATCCTTTTGCACAATAGAGTACAGGTATGGCATTGATTTTAGGAACCCGGAGATAATTTTTAGGAACTGGGAGATGGAAAAAGATGCTTGGACACCCAGTACAGGTTGTTCTCCTTCAGCCTTTTTATACGTGGGTCCCCGACCCTCAACAGGCACAACAGCATGAAACACCACATATGCCATCCTTTTGCACAATAGAGTACAGGTATGGCATCGATTTTAGGAACCCGGAGATAATTTTTAGGAACTGGGAGATGGAAAAAGATGCTTGGACACCCAGTACAGGTCGTTCTCCTTCAGCCTTTTTATGCTTGGGTCCCGACCCTCAACAGGCACAACAGCATGAAATATCACATATGCCATCCTTTATTTTTAGGAACCGGGAGATGGAAAAAGATGCTTGGACACCCAGTACAGGTCGTTCTCCTTCAGCCTTTTTATACTTGGGTCCCCGACCCTCAACAGGCACAACAGCATGAAATACCACATATGCCATTCTTTTGCACAATCGAGTACAGGTATGGCATCGATTTTAGGAACCTGGAGATAATTTTTAGGAACCGGGAGATGGAAAAAGATGCTTGGACACCCAGTACAGGTCGTTCTCCTTCAACATTTTTATACTTCTGTCCCCGACCCTCAACAGGCACAACAGCATGAAATACCACATATGCCATCCTTTTGCACAATCGAGTACAGGTATGGCATCGATTTTAGGAAACCGGAGATAATTTTTAGGAACCGGGAAATGGAAAAAGATGCTTGGACACCCAGTACAGGTGGTTCTCCTTCAGCCTTTTTATACTTGGGTCCCCGACCCTCAACAGGCACAACAGCATGAAATACCACATATGCCATCCTTTTGCACAATTGAGTACAGTTATGGCATAGATTTTAGGAACCCGGAGATAATTTTTAGGAACCGGGAGATGGAAAAAGATGCTTGGTCGGTCCTCCTACTTCAAATTTGGGGCACTGCGCGTGCAATGTACTGTGCCACCAGATATGAGTGGTGTGTTAAGTAGTACTATTCTTAACAGTTTAATCACTGTTATGTGCCTTTTTTTGGTTTGGGTTTTGTAGCCACAGTGCAGCACCAGAGACCAGAAAAATTAGGCATGTAAAACTGCCTGAAAAATTAGGTATTGTTGCATTCGCTGCTGTAGCAGCGGCCAGAAAAATTGATGTTTGTTTGACAGTTAGAAAGTGCCCTAAAACATTGCGGCTTGAACCCTAGTTGTTGGCGGGTAAGTCACGCAAGTCATCCGCCATTCGAAGATAAAATACAGCAGCGTGTGTACCATTTGTAGACCAAGGCAGCTCATCTCATCAGGCCTTTTTTACTCTAATGTATCGCACAATGTCAGTCCCTTCGGGATCCATCCCTCATTCATTTTAAAAAAGTTGAGATAATCAAGACTTTTTTGACCTAGGCGACTTCTCTTCTCAGTGACAATACCTCCTGCTGCACTGAAGGTCCTTTCTGACAGGACACTTGAAGCGGGGCAGGCCAGAAGTTCAATTGCAAATTGGGATACCTCAGGCCACAGGTCAAGCCTGCACACCCAGTAGTCAAGGGGTCCATCGCTCCTCAGAGTGTCGAGATCCGCAGTGAATGTGAGGTAGTCTGCTACCTGTCGGTTAAGTCTTTCTCTGAGGCTGGATCCTGAAGGGCTGTGACGATGCATAGGAGTTAAAAAGGTCCGCATGTCCTCCATCAACAACACGTCTGGAAAGCGTCCTGTCCTTGCAGGCGTGCTCGTGGGAGGAGGAGAAGGATTACTTTCATCTCTTCCCCTGTTAGATTCCCGTTGTGCTGTGACATCACCCTTATACGCTGTGTAAAGCATACTTTTTAATTTATTTTTGAACTGCTCCATCCTTTCCGACTTGCGTGAATTCGGTAAAATTTTAGTAACTGTATGCTTATACCGGGGGTCTAGTAGCGTGGACACCCAGTACAGGTCGTTCTCCTTCAGCTTTTTTATACGAGGGTCTGCACAAGGTTGGATGCCGAGCTAATCATGTCCAATTCCTCATCCTCACTGATCTCACTGAAGGTATCTTCTTCCCCCCAGCCACGTACAACACCACGGGTACCAGATAGGTGACAACAACGAGCACCCTGGGATGCCTGTTGTGCTTGGTCTTCCTCCTCCTCCTCCTCAAAGCCACATTCCTCCTCTGACTCCTCTTCCTCACAATCCTCTTCCTGCGTTGCCGCTGGTCCAGCAAGCGATGCTGATAAGGCTGTTTCTGGTGGTGATGGAGACCACAACTCTTCCTCTTCCTCTTCACGCTCATCTACGGCCTGATCCAGCACTCTTCGCAGGGCACGCTCCAGGAAGAAAACAAATGGTATGATGTCGCTGATGGTGCCTTCGGTGCGACTGACTAGGGTTGTCACCTCCTCAAAAGGACACATAAGCCTATAGACATTGCGCATGAGCGTCCAGTAATGTGGCAAGAAAATCCCCAGCTCCCCAGAGGCTGTCCTAGCACCACGGTCATACAAATACTCGTTAACAGCTTTTTCTTGTTGTAGCAGGCGGTCGAACATTAGGAGTGTTGAATTCCACTGTGTCGGGCTGTCGCAAATCAAGCGCCTCACTGGCAGGTTGTTTCGCCGCTGGATATCGGACAAGTGCGCCATGGCCGTGTAGGAACGCCTGAAATGGCCACACACCTTCCTGGCCTGCTTCAGGACGTCCTGTAAGCCTGGGTACTTATGCACAAAGCGTTGTACAATCAGATTACACACATGTGCCATGCACGGCACATGTGTCAACTTGCCCAATTTCAATGCCGCCACAAAATTACTTCCATTGTCAGAAACAACTTTGCCAATCTCCAGTTGGTGCGGAGTCAGCCACTGATCCACCTGTGCGTTCAGGGCGGACAGGAGTGCTGGTGCGGTGTGACTCTCGGCTTTCAGGCAAGTCAACCCCAAAATGGCGTGACACTGCCGTATCCGGGATGTTGAATAGTACCTGGGAAGCTGGGGGGGTGCCGTTGATGTGGAGCAAGACGCAGCAGCAGAAGAGGACTCAGCCGAGGAAGAGGTTATGGAAGAGGATGGAGTAGAGGAGGTAGCAGCAGGCCTGCCTGCAAGTCGTGGCGGTGGCACCAACTCCTCTGCAGAGCCACGCATTCCATGCTTGTCAGCTGTCAGCAGGTTTACCCAATGCGCAGTGTAGGTGATATACCTGCCCTGACCATGCTTTGCAGACCAGCTATTAGTGGTCAGATGGACCCTGCCCCAACGCTGTGTGCCAGACATGCCATTAATTCCTTTCGCACAATCGAGTACAGGTTGGGGATTGCCTTTTGTGAAAAGAAATTTTGGCCGGGTATCTTCCACTGCGGTGTCCCAATAGATACAAATTTTTGAACACCTCAGACTCCACCAGCTTGTATGGTAAAAGCTGGCAGCCTAAGAGTTCAGACAAGCCAGCTGTCAGACGCCGGGCAAGGGGGTGACTTTGGGAAATTGGCTTCTTACACTCAAACATGTCCTTGACAGACACCTGACTGTGGGCAGATGACCAGGAACTGCTACGTAAGAGAGACTGAGTGGCGGATGGTTGAGAGGGGGCAAGGAGGACAGCAATGGTTGACGTGGCTGAAGATGCTGGACCAGGAGGAGGATGGCGGCTTTGAGTTTGTGTGCTGCTTCTACTCATGTGTTCATCCCATCAGCGTTTGTGATGTCAGACCATGTGCCTTCGCAAAGCAGTTGTACCTAGGTGGGTGTTGGACTTCCCACGACACAGTTTCTTTTGGCACAGGTTGCAAATGGCATCGCTGTTGTCAGAGGCAGAAACACAAAAAAATGCCACACTGCTGAGCTCTGCGATGACGGCATTCTGGTGGTAGCAACAGCATGCGTTGATTGGCGTGCTGTCTGGCTGACCCCGGGTGCCAATGCATGCTGTCTGACGTGCCACTAGCTCCTTGCGATGACCTCCCCCTGCTTCCAACTTGTCTCCTCCTCCTCTCTGTCTCCCCATCTGAACTTTCCCCCTCTTCTTCTTCTCTTCTAGCGGGCACCCACGTGTCATCCATGGACCCATCATCATCAACCACTTCACTTGTATCTGACAAATCAACAAAGGAAGCAGCAGCGGGTACAACATCACCATCATTATCACACCGTACGTCCATTTCTGTAATGCTGCCTGACTGAGACATATCACTGTTATCTACATCCTCTGTCAATGATGGTTGCGCATCACTCATTTCTTCCAACTGATGTGTCAATAACTCATCTGACAGATCAAGTGAAGTGGCTGTGGTGCTAGTGTTGGTGGTGGCGGCAGGCGGGCGAGTGGCACTGGTCACTTGAGAGGTGCCCGCAGCTAAGCTAGAGGTGGATGGTGCATCAAGGTTAGGAGCGGAAGCTGTAGAAGATTGGGTGTCCTGTGTTAGCCATTCAACTAGGTCCTCCTCAGAACTTTTCGCGTTCATGGCACGTGGCCTCTGAACACTGTGCATAGTTGTAGGGTCTAAGGAAATCACAGCACCATGAGCACGACAGCACCTGCGGGGTGGCCTGCCTCTGCCTGTCATTTTTTTTTTAAATGTACACTTACACTACTATTAAACAAAATATGAGTGGTGCCACTGGGCAAGTGGGCACAGTATACGCTGTGAGCCTGACACAAAAAAGCAGACTGATGTTTCACAATCCAAAAAGTTTTTTTTTTTTAAATGTACACTTACACTACTATTAAACAAGATATAAGTGGTGGCACTGGGCAAGTGGGCACAGTATACGCTGTGAGCCTGACACAAAAAAGCAGACTGATGTTTCACAGTCAAAAATGTTTATTTTTTAAATATTTAAACTACTGTTACAACAAATATGAGTGGTGCCACTAACTTGGCAAGTGGGCCTGGCACACACGCTGGCAGGCAGGCAAATGCAATAAGATTACAATAGCAGACTGATGTTTCACAGTCCAAAAATGTTTTCATTTAAATATTTACACTACTGTTACAACATATCTGATTGGTGGCACTTGTTGGCAAGTGGGCCTGGCACACACACTGGCAGGCAGGCAACTTCAATTAGATTACACTAGCAGACTGATGCTTCACAATCAAAAAATTTTTAAAAAAAATATTTACACTACTGTTATAACAAATATGAGTGGTGCCACTAGTTGGCAAGTGGGCCTGGCACACACGCTGGCAGGCAGGCAACTGCAATTAGATTACACTAGCTGAATGATGTTTCACAGTCAAATAAGTTTTTTTTTTAAATATTTACACTACTGTTACAACAAATATGAGTGGTGCTACTAACTTGGCAAGTGGGCCTGGCACACACACTGGCAGGCAGGCAACTTCAATTAGATTACAATAGCAGACTGATGTTTCACAGTCAAAAAAGTTTTTTTATTAAATATTTACACTAGTGTTATAACAAATATGAGTGGTGGCACTAGGTGGCAAGTGGGCCTGGCACACACGCTGGCAGGCAGGCAACTGCAACTAGATTGCACTAGCTGACTGATGTTTCACAGTCAAAAAAGTTTTTTTTTAAATATTTACAATACTGTTACAACAAATATTAGTGGTGCCACTAACTTGGCAAGTGGGTCTGGCACACACGCTGGCAGGCAGGCAGGCAACTTCAATTAGATTACAATAGCAGACTGATGTTTCACAGTCAAAAATGTTTTTTTATTAAATATTTACACTACTGTTATAACAAATATGAGTGGTGGCACTAGTTGGCAAGTGGGTCTGGCACACACGCTGGCAGGCAGGCAACTGCAATTAGATTGCACTAGCTGACTGATGTTTCACAGTCAAAAAAGTTTTTTCTTTAAATATTTACACTACTGTTACAACAAATATGAGTGGTGCCACTAACCTGGCAAGTGGGCCTAGCACACATGCTGGCAGGCAGGCAGGCAACTTCAATTAGATTACACTAGCAGACTGATGTTTCACAGCCAAAAATGTTTTCATTTAAATATTTACACTACTGTTACAACATATCTGATTGGTGGCACTTGTTGGCAAGTAGGCCTGGCACACACGCTGGCAGGCAGGCAACTTCAATTAGATTACACTAGCAGACTGATGTTTCACAGTCAAACATTTTTTAAAAAAAATATTTACACTACTGTTATAACAAATATGAGTGGTGCCACTAGTTGGCAAGTGGGCCTGGCACACACGCTGGCAGTCAGGCAACTGCAATTAGATTACACTAGCTGAATGATGTTTCACAGTCAAATAAGTTTTTTTTTAAATATTTACACTACTGTTACAACAAATATGAGTGGTGCCACTAACTTGGCAAGTGGGCCTGGCACACACGCTGGCAGGCAGGCAGGCAACTTCAATTAGATTACAATAGCAGACTGATGTTTCACAGTCAAAAAAGTTTTTTTATTAAATATTTACACTACTGTTATAACAAATATGAGTGGTGGCACTAGTTGGCAAGTGGGCCTGGCACACACGCTGGCAGGCAGGCAACTGCAATTAGATTGCACTAGCTGACTGATGTTTCACAGTTAAAAAAGTTTTTTTTTAAATATTTACACTACTGTTACAACAAATATGAGTGGTGCCACTAACTTGGCAAGTGGGCCTGGCACACACGCTGGCAGGCAGGCAACTTCAATTAGATTACAATAGCAGACTGATGTTTCACAGTCAAAAAAGTTTTTTTATTAAATATTTACACTACTGTTATAACAAATATGAGTGGTGGCACTAGTCGGCAAGTGGGTCTGGCAAACACACTGGCAGGCAGGCAACTGCAATTAGATTGCACTAGCTGACTGATGTTTCACAGTCAAAAAAAGTTTTTTTTAAAATATTTACACTACTGTTACAACAAATATGAGTGGTGCCACTAACTTGGCAAGTGGGCCTGGCACACACGCTGGCAGGCAGGCAACTTCAATTAGATTACACTAGCAGACTGATGTTTCATAGTTACATTTTTTTTTTTTTTTAAATATTTACACTACTGTTATAACAAATAGGATTGGTGGCACTAGTTGGCAAGTGGGCCTGGCACACACGCTGGCAGGCAGGCAACTGCAATTAGATTACACTATCTGTCTGATGTTTCACAGTCAAATATTTTTTTTTTAAATATTTACAATACTGTTATAACAAATATGATTGGTGGCACTAGTTGGCAAGTGGGCCTGGCACACACGCTGGCAGGCAGGCAACTGCAATTCAATTGCACTAGCAGACTGATGATTCACAGTCAAAAAAGTTTTTATTTTAAATATTTACACTACTGTTACAACAAATATGAGTGGTGCCACTAACTTGGCAAGTGGGCCTGGCACACACGCTGGCAGGCAGGCAACTACAATTAGATTACACTAACAGACTGATGTTTCACAGTCAAAAAAGGTTTTATTTAAAATATTTACACTACTGTTATAACAAATATGATTTGTGGCACTAGTTGGAAAGTGGGCCTGGCACACACGCTGGCAGACAGGCAACTGAAATTAAATAACACTAGCAGACTGATGTAAAAGTTTTTTTTTTAAAAAAAGATACACTAATGTTACACCAGATAGGAGTGGTGGCACTGAGGATGGAAGTAGGCACAGTATATGCTGGGAGCCTGACACAAAGGCTGGCACTAGTGGCACGCTGGCCTGGCAACTAAAATTAAATAACAATAGCAGACTGATGTAAAAGTTTTTTTAAAAAATTTTTACACTAATGTTCCCTTAGGCCCTTACACAGGCTGGCACTAGTGGCACGCTGGCCTGGCAACTAAAATTAAATAACAATAGCAGACTGATTTAAAAGGTTTTTTTTTTAAATTTACACTAATGTTCCCTTAGACCCTTACACAGGCTGGCACTAGTGGCACGCTGGCCTGGCAACTAAAATTAAATAACAATAGCAGACTGATGTAAACTTTTTTTTTTAAAATTTACACTAATTTTCCCTTAGGCCCTTACACAGGCTGGCACTAGTGGCACGCTGGCCTGGCAAGTAAAATTAAATAACAATAGCAGACTGATGTTTTTTTTTTTTTTAATTTACACTAATGTTCCCTTAGGCCCTTACACAGGCTGGCACTAGTGGCACGCTGGCCTGGCAACTAAAATTAAATAACAATAGCAGACTGATGTAAATGGGTTGTTTTTTTTTTTAATTTACACTAATGTTCCCTTAGGCCCTTACACAGGCTGGCACTAGTGGCACGCTGGCCTGGCAACTAAAATTAAATAACAATAGCAGACTGATGTAAAAGTTGTTTTTTTTTAAATTTACACTAATGTTCCCTTAGGCCCTTACACAGGCTGGCACTAGTGGCACGCTGGCCTGGCAACTAAAATTAAATAACAATAGCAGACTGACGTAAAAAATTTTTTTTTTTAAATTTACACTAATGTTACACCAGATATAAGTGGTGGAAAACAGAGCTATTAATCACAGTATATGATGTGGGCCTGACACACAGGCCTGATGGAAAATGAAATTAGATTACACTAGCAAAATGATGTAAAAGTTTTTTTTTTAAATTTACACTAATGTTAACCAGATATCAGTGGTGGCACAGAAGAATTAATCACAGTATATGCTGTGAGCCTCACACACAGGCTGACAGGCAGGCAAATGCAAATTAAATAAAAAAAAAACCGACTGAAGTTCTAGCCCTAAAAAGGGCTTTTTGGGCTGAAGTTCTAGCCCTAAAAAGGGCTTTTTGGGGTGCTGTCCTTACAGCAGAGATTAGATAAGTCCTTCAGGACTGTAGTGGACACTGAATACACTGGCCTAGCTATCTATTTCCCTATAAAATCACCAGCAGCAGCCCTAAACCTCCTCTCACTAAGAATGCAGGATCGTAATGAATCTAAAATGGCTGCTGCCCTGGAGCTGGGAGGGTCTGGGAGGGAGTGTCTGCTGCTGATTGGCTCAAATGTGTCTGCAGACTGTGAGATACATGGTCAAAGTTTCCTCAATGATGACGAATAGGGGGCGGATCGAACATCGCATATGTTCGCCTGCTGCGGCGAACGCGAACAAGCTAAGATCGCCGGGAACTGTTCTCCGGCGAACAGTTCGCGACATCACTAGTCTTCATCCAACCGGGCAGAAGTGATCCTCCAGATGGGCAGAAGTCTTCATCCAGACGGCATCTTCTATCTTCATCCATCCGGCGTGGAGCGGGTCCATCTTCAAAACATCCGACGCAGAGCATCCTCTTCTTTCCACGGCCGACGACTGAATGAAGGTTCCTGTAAATGACGTCATCCAAGATGGCATCCCTTCAATTCTGATTGGCTGATAGAATTATATCAGCCAATCGGAATTAAGGTTGAAAAAATCCTATTGGCTGATGCAATCAGCCAATAGGATTGAAGTTTAATCCTATTGGCTGATCCAATCAGCTAATAGGATGGAGCTGGCATTCTATTGGCTGTTCAAATCAGCCAATAGAATGCCAGTTCAATCCTGAATGCACCAAAAACAAGTGCTGTTTTGACATGCTTGTGCGTGCTTTCCCTATAGACATCAATGGGGAGAGCGGGTCAGAAAAAAGTCTAACACCTGCAATCGTGGAAAGAAAAGCTCTGTAACGCAACCCCATTAATGTCTATGGGGAAAAATAAACTAACGTTCAAACCTAACACCCTAACATAAACCCCACATCTAAACACCCCTAATCTGCCCCCCACCGACCTCGCCGCCACCTACCTACAGTTATTAACCCCATCTGCTGCCCCTGACATCGCTGACACCTACATAATGTTAATAACCCCTAATCTGCCACTCCCGATATCGCTGCCACCTAAATAAAGGTATTAACCCCTAATCTGCCACTGCGATATCGCCTCCACCTAAATAAAGGTATTAACCCCTAATCTGCCACTCCCGATATCGTCACCACCTAAATAAACGTATTAACCCCTAATCTGCCGCTACCAATATTGAAGCCACTATACTAAAGTTATTAACCCCTATTCCACCACACCCCAACATTGCCGCCACTATATTAAAGTTATTAACCCCTATTCCGCCGCTCCCCAACATCGCCGCAACTAAATAAAGTTATTAACCCCTAAACCTCTGGCCTCCCACATCACTAACTCTAAATAGACATATTAACCCTTAAACTGCCAGCCCCCCACATTGCAACAATCTAAATTAAACTATTAACCCCTACACCAACCTCTAAACCTAACCCTACCCCTAACCCTAACGTAACCCTAACACCCCCTAACTTTAACATAATTAAACTAGATCTAAATTAAATGTACAAATAACTAAATAATACCTATTTAAAACTAAATACATACATACATACTTACCTGTGAAATAAAACCTGAGCTAGCTACAATATAACTAATAGTTATATTTTAGCTAGCTTAGGTTTTATTTTTATTTCACAGGTAAGTTTGTATTTATTTTAACTAGGTAGACTAGTTAGTAAGTAGTTATTAACTATTTAATAGCTACCTTAAAAGGGCTTTTTGGGGGGCCCTTAAAAGGGCCTTTTGTAGGGCATTGCCCTAATTTAAACACCCCTAAAAAACACCCCTAAAAAAATAATAAAAGTTATTCCTATTCTAATACCCAAAAAAAACACCCCCAAATAAAAAACCTAATCTAGAATAAACTGCCAAGAGGCCCTTAAAAGGGCCTTTTGTAGGGCATTGCCCTAATTTAAACACCCCTAAAAAACACCCCTAAAAAAATAATAAAAGTTATTCCTATTCTAATACCCAAAAAAAACACCCCCAAATAAAAAACCTAATCTAGAATAAACTGCCAAGAGGCCCTTAAAAGGGCCTTTTGTAGGGCATTGTTTTAAGGATATCAGCTCTTTTTGTGAATAAAAAATACAAATACCCACTAACATTACAAACCCCCAAAATAAAAAAATAAAAAAACTATCTAAAAAATCTAAGCTACCCATTGCCCTGAAAAGGGCATTTGTATGGGCATTGCCCTAAAAGTGCATTTAGCTCTTTTGCTGCCCAAAATCTAATCTAAAAAAAAAAAAACACCCAAAAAACCCTTAAAGAAACCGAACACTAACCCCCGACGATCCACTTACAGTGTTTTAAATTCCGCTTAAACGATCTTCATCCTAGCGGAGAAGTCCTCATCCAGGCAGCGAAAAGTCTTCATCCAGGGCGCCTCTTCAATCTTCATCCCGGCGGCAAAGTCCTCATCCAAGCAGCGAGAGGTCTTCATCCAGGCGGCCTCTTCAATCTTCATCCAGGTGGCCTCTTCAATCTTCATCCAGACGACATCTTCTATCTTGATCCCGGCGGCGCAGAGCGGGTCCATCCTGAAGACATCCGGCGCAGAGCATCCTCTTCATATGGTTGCACCGTACACGGAATCTTCAATGCAAGGTACGCGATTCCAGATGGCGTCCCTTGCATTCCTATTGGCTGAAAGTTTTAAATCAGCCAATAGGAATTAGAGCTGCTAAAATCCTATTGGCTGTTCAAATCAGCCAATAGGATTTAAGCAGCTCTCATTCTATTGGCTGATGGTAGTTTATTGTAGGGTAGGGTTTTTTTTTATTTTGGGTGGGCTTTATTTTGATAGGGCTATTAGATTAGGTGTAATTAGTGTTATGACTTTTTTAATGTGTAGTTTAGTTTATTTAATTGGTAGTTAGTTTAATTTTAGTTTAATAATTATATTAGTTTAATTGTTAGTTTAAACTTAGTTTTTTAATTTGACAGGTAAGTTTTAATTTAATTTAAACTACGGAAATTGGAATTTTAATATAACGTTAGGGGGGCGTTAGGTTTAGGGGTTAATAGTTTCATTTTGTTTATTGCGATGTGGGGGGCTTTCGGTTTAGGGGTTAATAGTTTAATTTATTATATTTTGTTGTGGGGGCTTTCGGGTTTAGGGGTTAATAGGTTTATTATAGTGGCGGCGGTGTAGGGCTTAATAACTTTAGCATGGGGGGGCGATGTGGTTGGATGGCAGATTAAGGGTTAATAATATTTAAATAGTGTTTGCGATGCGGGAGGGCAGCAGTTTAGGGGTTATAACCTTAGTATAGTGGTGACGATGTTGGGGAGCGGCAGAATAGGGGTTAATAAATTTTATTAGTGGCGGCGATGTCGGGAGCTGCAGATTACGGATTAAGAAATGTATTATAGTGTTTGTGATGAGGGAGAGCCTCGGTTTAGGGGTTAATAGGTAGTTTATGGGTGTTAGTGTGCTTTTTAACACATTAGTTATGAGTTTTATGTTACAGCTTTGTAGCGTAAAACTCATAACTACTGACTTTAGATGGCGGTACAGATCTTGTCGTTTTAGAGTGTAACGCTCGCTTTTTAGCCTCCCAGAAATACTCGTAATACCAGCGCTATGGGAATCCCATTAAAAAACGTAATTTTTACGAGTGCTGTACTGACGTTGCGTTACAGGCTAAAAGGCTTGCGGTACAGCTATACCGACAAGACTTGTAATGGCTGCGGTGCTGTTTTAACGCTGAAAATACCATATTTTCAGCATTAAGAGCCGTAACGCACAACTCGTAATCTAGCTGATAGTAAATTAGTATTGAAAAATGTTATAACTTAAAAGTATCAGCAATCTAAACCTTGGGCAATGCATTTTTAAAAGCCCAGGCTACTGTATATACACACACACATTTATGTTATAAAGACGTCATTAGCTATCTCTTCAAGTGTGCACAGCAGTATTTCAGCTGTATAGTAAAGTGTGTCCATATACATATAAATACTGCATTTCTGCATAGAGAATCTTCTATTTTTAATTGACATTGATGAGTTTTGCACAATATTAGGAGATATTGCAGGTGGCTGTTTATAGGGTACTTGGGTATCTGTATTTTAAACTATAGTTTCACTTTAGTCTTCTGTGAAT